>NC_135777.1:23629239-23715646 GCF_028453695.1 Augochlora pura | reverse complement strand
TAACAGAAAAATTCAATTTGATTTCGATTCAATATAGATTAATAATATCCATATTTATTACATCCAGCATTGAATATGTATCTGACTCGTTATTATAGCGCAAGGGGTTAAGAGCATTGCTAATTTTATAGAGTATAGCGTATAGAGCAGTGGTGTCGGGTACAGTTGCCGACAGTTTTGCAGAATAATTCGAGCAGCGCGGAGGAGGCCAGGGTAGGAGCACGTTGCGCGCGTGCAGGCCGAATCGGTAGACTCGACCGTTATGCGAAGGCTGAAGGCACACACGGCACACGATCACGATGCTCCCAGTTCCCAGTTCGGTTCGACGTATTAAGTGGGAGCGCACACACACACCGGCAGGAGACAAAACACCCATGTGTTTTCGGGTTGCTCTGCTTGCCAGATGACACCGAGTCGAGCAACTCTCTATCGAGCGGCGCGGCGGGGCACGCTGCCTCCGACGGGCACACGCGCGCAACATACGGGCCCTGAACAAGGCCCACCTTCCCTCCCCCTACACCCTTCTTCGCTGCACCCGTCTCTTCCTCCTCCTCCCTCCCTCCCTCCCTCCCGGCACCCGAAGTTTCGCGTGCGCCCATCGCGTGTCGCCGAAATCGGCCTTCCGGCCACCGAAAGAATCTTCTTCCGGGATTTTCCGAGCGTCGACCCAACCTTTTCTCTCTCTGCTCTGCGCTGCAACCGCGGCTGCGTCTCCGCTTCCAATTAACTGCAGCGGTCAATCGAATTACTCTGCCAGCAGATGGGACGATAACGTGTTCCATGCTCTCGCTCTATCTCTTTCGCGCACCCTCCCTCGCTCGCTCTGCCATTGTCGCGTTCGATAATACCGGTCGTGTAACAGCAATCTATAGTCCTTTTCTTCTTTCCACGTGCCTGGACACGGGGGCTTTAACACCTTGCGCTGCACCATTGCTTTCTGAAAACCGAGAGAGGAGTTTTATTTCCTGATAACGGACCATTTAAATTTCGATTTAACTTAAAATAAATAGCAATCGTACTTGTTAATCCGTGCGACTTTTTAGTCACGACTCCGACGATAAATTATAGAACGAAAAGTCAAAGCACGCGAAGGGGTTAAAAGCGAATATCGCTAGATGAAAACTAGACGAAATGTTTAGCGAACAAGGCATCGACAATGTCTCGCTCCCGCCAAAGAAACGGAACTATGCTCCCGCCGTACGATTAATACGGCCGCGGGATGGAAAAGAGAAATTGACTCGACAATGTTTTTTTGCGCGAAACCCGTCGAATAGTTGCGGCGATTAATCAAACGAGCTCGTAAAGAGTAAGCACGTTGGGCGCGTGTACGCTCGGAGCGGTCTGGTAGAAAAAGCTACGAGAGACCTGGAGTTTTCAGCTGTGAACATAAAAGTCGGGCATCGGGCCGCCGCCGCGGCGTTGATGCGGCCCAACTGTACGGGTAAACCGTAAGATCCGCTTCGATGATTTCGGGCGGTTAATCAGGTGAGCCTGGCCACACGGCCGGCTTCTCGGACAGCCCATTCGGCCCATTCCGTTTTAATTGAAAGCAATCGAAAGAAACAGCTTGATCGATTGGCGGAGGGCACGATGTGAAATCGGAAGGAATCCGAATTACCGGGGAAGAGACGGTAACTGACACTGATGGGCAACGCACGACTATCCGTGCACGTGCGTATACGCGTGATCTATGTGTCAGCAGTTCAGAGGCCGAATCGATCGACGCCATTTTTTGATATATATTTGAAATCCAAGTGTCGGAGCGTTTCTCAGTCGTAACTTTCTTTTCATTTATTACCGGATATTTGTTATCACGTATCTGAATTTATATTACAAAGGGAATTCTATGTTTATAGATTTAATCGATTTGCGCTGCGAACTGCCGTACACAAGACCAATGGAAAAATGGACGAGGAAACGATGAACAAATCGCTTGAAACCTCACTGAAAAATTTCGTTATCGTTTCCGACCGTTCCGCCGAATATTTACAGAAAATTGGTATCTCTATCGCGCGATTATTCACAATTTACACGCACCTCGAAGTAGAACATTTGTCGATCGCGAGAAAGAACGCCGGGTAATCTTAATGAAAAAGAGAACGAAGTAACGCTGATAATGCCCGCTCGATGAAAAAATATGCAAATACAAGCAGATAAAGACGTAATGTGTATTTCTTGTACGGCGGGACGTAGGAAGAGAAATCCTCGTTACTGGTCCGCCTTTCGACAGTTAAGCGAGCCGAGCAAGAGTCGTTTACTTTTAAATAGACGTAACGAGCGTAATTACGAAATATCGACGAGGATGGCCAGTCACACGACCACGTGAAATATTGTTCGGCCATGCGTAGTTATGATTGATTTATTAATTAATGAAGTCAACCGAGAAAGTATGAGGACGTCTTTAAGACGCCTTGGAAATGTCTGGAGTAGGACATTCGGGTACGATGTCTTTGTGGCGGCTAGAATGTCCTATGAACGGCCTAGGAACAGCCTATGAACGGCCTAGATTTATATAGTCTACTTTTCGCAATTTCTCCAGCACGGCTACGCGGCGCGTCTACCGGGTGAGCATCGCAATTCCGAACTGCGACGGCGACGCGAAGTCTGGCGTCGACTTCGCGAAGTCAACACCGCGCAGTGGCGTCGACGTTACTCCTTGCGTATTCTTTTCCAATCGCGGAAGATGAGCGCGTAACTCTACACTCGCAATACGCGCCGTCCGCCGCACCGGTTGTAAAATAATAAGGACCAGTTTTTTATCGGTGTGAATTGGCTTGTATTTTCCGTAAAAGAAGCATCGTTATGGCAGCGTTTCGTACGTCTTAATTGGACGGGATGGCTCCCGAATGCGGACGGATAATGAACCCACTGCTCTCCCCAAAAGCCTGCGGGTGGCTTTTCTCCGACCTCGGACGTATTTCTTTTCCTTTATGTAACGACACTGGTCCCCGTGTATCAAACACGCAGGAATGCTAAACAATAGAATTTGGGATGACTTTCGAGCGCAGCGGAGGTTTCGCTTTCGTGGAAACTGCGGGGCACGCCTTTAGGAAAGAAAAGAAAATTTTGTATACGTTATCCCTGCTTCTGTAGTATATAGAATATATTATATCGTTTATATATTAATACTTTACTAAAAAGAATTGCCAATTTTGAAATCAAGCAGTTCCTTCCAGTAGGAAATGAAAGACAAAGAAGCTGGAACGGCGTGAATGCGAAAGAGAAAATCGCAAGTCGAGAAGTTCGAAATTCGCTGGAGAACCTACGGATTCGATTGCCCTCGAGATCCACCCACTGTGCAACTAAACAATCGAACAGTTTGTCCAAAGAATTTAGAAGCCGATGCTGTGCCGTTGTTTGCGCTCCCTGCGCAAACAGTGTACACTATAGCCGGGAACAAAGGGCCGACGAAAAGAGCAGGGTAGCAGGAGCTCCGCCGGTGGCTGCTACCGACCCGGCCCGACCCGGCCCGACACGGTTCGGCCCGGGCCGGCAGGGTGTTTCGGTATAATTTTCGGCTGTGTCATTAATTCAATAAGACCAAAAAAGTTCGTACAACCTTCTAACGGTATGGCCTCGTTGCTCGACGAGGTCCGCCCTTCTTTTTTTTTTCTTGTTGGTCCGTGGCCGGCGAACTTGAAAGGTGGCCGTCGCGCCGCGGCAACTCGGCATTATCATGCCGGACTATTTTGTCGGAGGTCGGCATTGGTCGAGCGTGACAGCGCACACGTGCAGGCACGCGACCGATATGTGTATATCAACGGAATTAAGCGGAGTCGGTCCGGGGCCTTCCGTCATTTTTTAGTGACCCGGTACCCTCCATTATTGCCGGGCTTTCTACCATCGGACCAACGGGGTGCAGTCTTCGCATTGTTCACGGCTGGAACCTACTCGGATGGATTTGGTTAGACCCTTGTTTCCGAGTACTTTACACGACCCTCTGTCGTTTGCAATTCATTCGTTCGCGATACTTTGCAGTGCACGGCTTCTGGATGTTACATTGCGACGTATGTTTTCCGATGTTCCGCCATTGCGATGCTTGTTCCCTGAAATTGTACTATATTAATATAATGAACACATTTTTTAGAAATTGTATTGCAATGCACGCTTTCCAAAATTATACCTTGCTATATATTTTCTAAAAATATATCGCTTTCCCGGAATTGTACCAACAGTGTTCCCTGTCTTCTTAATATTCCATTACTATGTACGTTTTCTATTATTTTACTATTTAAAATTGTATTGGAACGTACCTTTCATAAAACTGTTTTGCAACGTACGTTTTCTGGAACTTCCACAGCAACGAACGTTCCCGAAAGTTCTGTCTGAACGTGGGTATTCCTTCGAGTACCCGTTCCGTTTCGACGGAACAAATCATACGTTTCTGTGGGCGTGGTACGAGCGATCGAAAAGAGAATGGTCGCGAAATGGGTGGCTGGCGAAAGAAAAGGGGACACGTTGGATTTTTCGAATCGGAAGGTGCACGCGGCTCGGGAGGCTCGAGAGGCTCGAGAGCGCGGTTGGCACGAGATACGAGCGAAATTATGGAAATATTTTTCGAATCGATGCGAACTGAATAAATATCAATTTGGAAAAGCCGACTTGTTCGTTACACGTCAGCTGAATTCTCGAAACCCGGCGCGCGATCACGTACAGGCGGTAGACCCGCACCGTGTATCATTTGCCATTCCACGATCATTATGCAGTTCGAAAACGCGGAACACCATTTTGCGGACATCTACTTAAGTGAATTCGCATCCAATTAAACGGTACACGTTCGCGTCGATTCGCCGCGGCGTGCCACCCGATGCCCCTACCAAGTGGCGCATGATCATAATAATTCGCGTGCATCCCGATTCAAATTCTTGACGGGCCTGTCCTCGATACGGGACTAAATGATCGCTCCGCGGTCCGGGGCTCGGGAACATGTCCGGACCAAGTTGTCAATGTCTCGCCGTCGGTCTAGATAATATTGACGCGTCAACTGCCGCGTTGTCCTGCAAAACATACGAAAACATTACGTCAGCATAAAATCGCCAAGCTTGTGAACTTCTATGAGATAGAAAACAAAATAGAGAGTGTATCTTATCGTTTTAGTAAAATAGAAATAATATCTAGCAAGCCTAAATTCCAGAGCCCATGGAAAAATTCAATACGAGTGGCACCGACAAAGTACGAATTTCAACATCCTCTGTGGAGCTGCAAAAATTTTTATCGAACGTTTCAACTACATTGTGATAAAATTCGAACCTTCCCCTTTAATTCAAGAGCAAAACGAAGTGGCTGCGATTTTTTTTCGCAAAGTTACAGCTCTTTGAAGTAACCCTTGCATTCTTATTGTACAGGCATCGGCATTATGCGCAGGATGCAATTACTTTAAACTGCTGTATCTTTGCGAGAAAAAATCGCAGCTGCGTTTCGTTTTTTTTCGATTAAAGAGGAAAGATCGAACTTTATTTCACCGTAAACGGCATCCCCGAAAAAAATTTTTCAAAGTCCGTACGGTATTTCAAACTTGACAATTATTAACGTGCTAAACGTGGTCCTGTTATTAAAATGTCACAACGATGACGGTACGCGATATTTAAAATCGAGAAACTACGTCTTAAAGCAGAGATTTCAAGCTTCAATTTGAGGGAAAGATGATTATGCTACGATGATTTGTCGCGGAGTTATCATCGGTCGAAGTTGGCTGGTTTCTATTCTAAATTTTTTTATTCAGACAATGTTGGTGGGGAGAATGTGTTCGGTTAAAAATCTCCAGAGAGGAGGAATTAAATGGTGATTATTCGCTCCGTGCCGGATAATGACGACAGAAGTCGGCGCGATGGGAGGAGCGCGGTTTGCACGATTGAAAGTGCTGGCGGATCGCGGGCACCGAGGGATCCGCGCTCGATTACCGAAACCGACGATATTAGAGAGCTAAATGATTGCAGTAATTCTTCGCGTGTAGAACACGATCCGGTAAACGTGGATGTCCATCGGACGGGTTCCGGTACCCAATTATCTCGCGCTCGTATGAGACTCGTGCTCGATCCGCGCCGTGCCTCGAACAGCGCATTATGGTTCATGAATCATGGAGTATCCGAAAATGAAAACGATGCCGGCGATGATGCGCGCCGCTTGACGTCTTTATACTTTACGATCTTCACCCAAAGGATAATAAATGAACCTCGTGTAATTCAAATTACTTTATCTATGCCGACAAAATTTGTCCACTTATATACAAAAATATTATATCCAAAATTGCCGAACTTCGTATAGAAATTGGCCAACTTTGACAGACGATAACTCCTCGAAAAATCATCGTAGACTGATGACCTCTCTTTTAAATTGAAGCTTGAAGCTTCTACTTTAAAATACTGTCCCTCGATTTTAAATTTGATGCAGCATTGCCCTTGCAACACTTCAAATGTGAAGGCATGTTTGTCGAATTAAGAGTTACGAAGTTCGACGAAATGCACGGACTCTGGAAAATTTTTTTCTGGGATGCCGTTTACGGTGAAATAAAGTTCGATCTTCCCTCTTTAATTTAAAAGAAACCACACGCAGCTGCGATTTTTTCTCGCAAAGATATAGCACTTTAAAGTTACCCTTAGCATTTGCGAGAGAATACCGCCGGTTACAGGGTGCATGGGTTACTTTAAAGTGCTGTAACTTTGCGAAAAAAAATCGCAGCCGAGTTTCGTTTCTTTCAAATTAAAGGGGAAGGAATGAACTTTATTTTAGCGAAAACGGCATTGCCGAAAAAAATTCTGCACGGTCGTGACGGAGAGTCGAGTCAAGGGGTTGAAACGAACCATCGGACACGTTGTCGCTTCGACGCGCGGTGTTACGTTCGCGCGTCCGCCGCGAGTGTAACAGTTGGTCCTTGTAATTTTGCACGAGTTCATTCACGAAAACGAGCAAGAGACTTTTACGACTTCATTCATAGCCGGGGCGCGGCTCCCTCGAGGCTTAAAACAGAGCCGAAACGAAGTACGGCCGGCTCGCGCTATACCACCCTCCGTTTAACCCCCGAGCCTCCTTCTATTTTTATACTCCGTCGATTACGCCTCCGACGCTTCAATTGTCAATGGATGACGAGGGCTGTAATTTCAGCCTGTGAATTGCATCGAAACCCTTTACCGATGCCTCCTTAATTACTTACACGGTGAGCATTTCACCTGCAACGAGTCGGCTCGCTTCGCTTACCTCGGCGAACTTTGCCATCTTCTAGACCGGTAACGCGATCAGAAATCGATAATAAAAAATGTTCGCATTAGTTGCCAATATACGGAACACTAGACGACACGGAAAAAGCATAGAAATTGCTTTCCTCGCACTTAAAGCCATTTTAACCGTAAATCTTAAAAGTAATTATTCTAGCTTATAATATTTCAATTTTAAGTGACATAAAATTCTTGATAAAAAGTCGTCTTAGACTCGCCACTCGAGGGCAAAGGGTCGAAATAAAAGCCCCGTGTATTTTACTGACTTTTCAATTGCCTCGGGTAATGGATTAATTAAGCGTTCGCCAATAAATAATAGGTATTTAACAACGTAAATTGCTGCATTCCGGGCATCGCTTACGCAAAAACGCCGCCGCACGATAACGAACATTAAGATAATTATTATTACGATTCGCGGGTTACGGTTCACTTTGGTGTCCGCAGGAATTAAGATAGAGAAGTCGAGCGGCGCGAAGCGTTGAAAAGCATCGCGTGGCGTCGCGTCGGTCGCCGGAGCGTTTCGACGGCGTCCACAAAGAGGAGCATAATTTTCCGAAAGAAACGACCGTGTAACGTGTGACTCTGTCCGGTCGGTTTGTCTCGGCAGCATGCGTCGAGCATGTGCAACTAGGTCGGCGCGCGCGCACGTTGCGTTCGCGCACGCTCGTACGGCTGATCGCAATCGGTCGGCGTTGGATCGGCGAAGGAAAACCTCTCATTAGGGAACGAGGCAGCGAGTGCTAGTGTCTCATTAACGGGTGCCTCGATCAAAGCGGCCCGGCGAGGCGCGGATATCTGCTGCTCGTGCCTGCCTGGAAAAGAAGCTGAATGGTCAGGTGCAACGCGGATGCGCATGCGCCCACCGGACTGCATAATCCTCTTCCCCGGGTTACTACAGCCACGAAATATCTGCTCGGACTCGGTCGGTTTCCCTCTCTTTTTTTCTTCGCTGGCAACGCGATCGGCTGCCGAGCTTTTCGGTGGATTACGGTTGCGGAGCCGGTTAAACGGGGGGCGAGACCGATTGCTGTGCCCTTGGCTGGCTTGCGGACATAAGTAACTTTTTAACGAATAAGGTATATTCAGTTCTCTTTTCATTTGAATATATGCGAAATGCAAAGGTACACTAGAAAGAAAAGGGAAGGCACGGTGATTGATCACACTATGCTAACAGCTGTAACTCTGTTTATAGTTGTCGTAGAAACCTCTATTTTCCGGTAACGTATACTAATTTCTAATAGCATGCATCCACGTGACTGTAGTAAGTCTAAATTCAAGGACATATCGAGAAAGAGTGACCCCAAAAAAGTACAAAGTTCAACGTCCTCTGTGGAGTTGCAAAAATTTTTCTCGGACATTCTGTCTATACGGTAATAAACTTCGAACCTTCCCCTTTAATTCGAGACCAAAACGAACCCGCTGCGATTTTTTTTCGCAAAGTTACAGCTCTCCAAAGTGACCCTGCTACGTATCATTGACGCTGGCGTCATCGGATCCACAGCGCAGGGTGCAAGGGTTACTTTAAAGTACTGTAACTTTGCGAGAAAAAATCGCAGCGGGTTCGTTTTGGTCTCGAATTAAAGGGGAAGGTTCGAACTTTATTTCACTGTAAACGGCATCCCCAAAAAAAATTTTCCAGAGGCCATACATTTCGTCAAACTTGGTCATTCTTAAGATGACAAACATGGCTCCACATTTGAAGGGTTACAACGGCGATGGTGTATCGAACTTAAAATCTGAAAACTGTATCTTAAAGCAGAGGTTTCAAGCTTTAATCTAAGGAAAAGATGATAATTCTACGATCATTTTTCGCAGAATTAGCGTCAATCAAATTCCGCCACTAATAAACTTGTTAACAATGCCACCGAATCGCATCGCGTAGGCATTACTTTCTCCGATAAAGTCCGCCGTCGTCATTAACACGAATTCTTTGGCGTGCCTTCAAATTGAAGATTCCCGATAGCACGCGTTCGATTCCCAGCGAGGGCCATCGAAGTTAATTAAATAGCCTCGTTTCGAAAAGCGCTGCGGCGTGTCTCTTGTCCCGATAAATTGTGCCACGGCCTCGTATCAACGCGTTTTACGAGCGACCGAATAAACTTCTTAGGACCTCTAATTTCGATGTCGATGCATCGACACCGAACGTAACGCGCACTGTAATTTGAACGACATTACGGACAGTCGTTTCTCATTTCGGCTTCGGTTTACGATTCGGCCCGGGACGACTTCATTAGCCGCGCCGCCGCTGTTCCTTCGCCGACACCACAAAGGCCGCGCAATTTGGAAAATCATCTAATTCGAAGCACGTGCCGAGTATTTAAATTCCTTTTCCTTCGTTTTTTCGGGCCGGCCGTAGCCAGTCCGTTGCCGTGAGAAGGTGAGGGCCACAGGTTCTTAATAAAAAGGAATGCAGAAGGGCCGCTATTAATGGGAGGATCAGCTGTTCACCGGGATGCTCTTCCTGGACGAGCCCGCAGGACGAACCCGCCCTTTTAAATCTCTGTGCGAGACCGTAAAAGATCAGATGGCTCCGAGATACGGATGCCCATTAAAACGCTTACTTAAGCTCACCGTTATGAAATCGACGTCCCGTGCACATGCTCCCAGACGCCGAATTCCGAGGAACCATCCGTCAATGTTTTAATAGGGGCCGACGCGACCTTCTTGTGTTCTTCTCTCCAGACAATGCGAGCTTTTTTTCTACACTGTTCAATCGTTCCCGTGAGTCATCTTGCTGCACACCATCCCGCAGTAACGTTAAACCTTTCGTCGCCGGTCGAATCATTGGTTTTACACTTTTCACTTATTGATTATCAAAGTTCACACACGTCCGGAAAAATTTGATTCAGTTAACTCGTTGAATTTGTGTAACAGTATCGCATTGTTTAGATTACATGCAAAGTATATCTGTTCTAAGCCAATCATATTAAACAGAGACGAGAGAAAAATAATTTCAACACTCTTGAATACATTTTCGTCACGCGTAAGAATCTTTATCGAACGTAACGTATCTTAATTATTGTTGAAGCGAGTCGAAGTGTTTGCGATGGCGGAAGCGAACGGAACGCGTCAGCTTTTTTAACCCGCGGGTGGCTCTGAATACGTCGATCTCCCGTCTCGATCTTGTTAACACCGGCGCGAATGGCTGTCGAGAAGCGTAATCGGTTAATCGATTATGAAAAAAAAACCATTTACCGGGGTCCGAGAAATCGCAAAGTCACGTAAGACAACATCCGACCGCGTGCCACTCGACGAAAGAGAAGTTTCTTTCTCGGCTCGAGTCTGAAAACTCTGCCTCGTGCTCGACGGATTCTGCCTCGCACCGAATAATTATCGTTTCTTTGCTGCCGTTTAATTACTCGTTTCGACAAGCCTACACACGTCCAATAATGTATCTGCTGACACTGTGGTTTACCGAAACATTATTGCTAAATGATTGCACGAAATCTGCGCCTCGTCGAAGCTCACTCCCAAAAGTCCGTTACCAACGGAACCGAGGGGTTCCTAAAATCATTCACATAACTTCTTTAACGCGATCCGCGGCTTCGTTCACGAGTTATTAATGAGCAGAGATTGGCCAATGGGAGGCGGAGACGGGCGAGCCAATCGGCGGATCCGAGCTTCTTTCGCACCACATTCGATACTTGGATGTTCCATCAAGTTCTCGAAGAAAAGTATTTCTAACGGTCTTCGAAAATCCTTGCCTTTAGAGAGTTATTTTTATTAAATAGAAATGATTTAATTGAACGTCGTGGTGAGGTTAGAAATAATATAGGTTATCATAGAACGTGACTGTAGAAGTACGGAGACAGTTTCAATATTACATGTTGTACGTTTATACTATATCACTTATACTATATCACCGTTCGTTGATCTTTTGCCGCGAAATTTTCGGTCATGTGACCGGTACATCAAAATGGCGGAAGATTGGTGGAAAGAATATTTTGTGCTCCTCGATGAGGAAAGGAAATTATCATTTATTCTTGTTACCGAAGTGTCAAAGCAATTTCAACGAACGGGCTAAGGGCTTGGAACAAGAGGAAGTGTTTGTGGCAATTGAAGTCGTCGAATAAGATGGGTATTCAAGGGAGAATATGCAGCACCTTCCTGCACTCAGTCTATCTGACCACCATGGAGTTCGGTACTATGTCTTACAGCAATTGGTGAGCCGTTGCAACAGAATTTTAATTATTTAATAGTAGAATTTGGGTACGTTCAACATTCTATGATCTTGGTAATGAAATAACACGTTTAGCGAATTGAACCTTTTAGATATTGATTATTTAATCGTTGTCGATCGTTAGCTCAGAATTTAAGGTGATCGAATGATATGTAGTGTTCCATTAATTTTCATTCTACGATATTCATGCAATTGGAATCCTGCAGAGCATGCTGGACATTTATTTCACAGTGGCATAGACGAATGTATGCGGGATGTGATAATCGTTTTTAACCAGTTAATGAATCAAGAAATTAAAGTAAGATATTGGCTCGACATTAGCTTAATGAAAACTCTATCGACAGCTGCTGAAATGATAATAATAAATAATTCGTCGACTGTGGTTGTGGTAACGTCTTTCTGTCTGAAATGTCTCTGGAATACTGTGGTTTGTTTTGAAATCGGATACGAACGTTCAGTGACGATCGTTGAACGCGACCGCACTGTAATACATGTACATATACATGTGTATATGTATTCACAGAAAGACGGAATATAGAGCATTCGACACCTTTGTAACGTGAGAACGTTTTCAAAACTCATTTATTATTTATCTCGCTTGCTTAATAGAAATCAAGGATTATGGGATGTAAATACTATGGCTTGAACATTATTTTCTTAATATAGATTCCTTCCTTTTACATAGGGACACAGTTTTTGCTTCATGTTTTTTATTCATTTATTCGTCAACGCTTGAAACCAGATGATTCATTCGGCAGATACAGACATTGCTTGCCGTTTGTGTTTCCGATATCGTCGTCCGAAGGACACCGTATTAGAGGTCGCTTAACCGCGATCAGTTAACGATTTCACTCATTAATTTCCATTATTACTTGGAAACGCGCGTATATCTCGGCGAGTTGTACGCACGGTGGCAATTTCACGGTAAACACCGTATCGGCGAAGAAGTTTGAGATGTTGATCGTGGGGTAAATGCGGGCCGCCTGTAAAACGCGTTACGGCGCCGGGCGTTGTTGCCCCGCATCATCGCCAAACAAACGAAAAAGTCTTGAGATTTCCTTTCGAGGAAATGATACATCGGCGTCGAAACGAGACGGCGATAAAAGGAGCAAGTCGCTTGAAAATTTAGCAAGGTTAAGGCGGCAGTTAAAGCCACACGCGTATTGCTCGGCGAGAGGAGCGGACGAGGGGCGGGAGCCGGGATCAGAGAGCGGAGAGGCCGAGGACTGGTCGGGTAATTGAATGTGCCGAGGTGTATGATTTCGCCGATTTATCCCCGAGGCGGGAATGAGCCGCGCCGCGGCTAATTTCGACTAAATGCTCTCGCCGCGCCGCACAGCTTGATAAGTCCCCTTGATTTAAATGGTTCCCGGGGCTCGGCGAGCATCTCTCTCTCTCTCTCTCTTTCTCGCGTCTCTCGCGGCTCGCGCATCGACCGCAGGTTGCTACCGTCCGATCCTCTGTACTTTCGTGTCGTTAAAGGAACTAATTAAATACCAGGACCGCTGGCCGGCATCAACGACTTTTTGCCGGGTCCGCGAACCCGAACAAAGAAACCGCTAGAAACAACGAACAAAAATCCCGCCGGCCGAGCGTATACTTAACCACGGTTATTGTACGGCTAATTATCGTCTTACGCGGCGATCATCGGCCGTCATAAAGGATCATGCTCGGCCCACCGACAATCTGTATTCGGACATATAAATCTCTATAATGGTGCGCACCTAGTTATCAAAATCTATTATAGCTTCCGTAATATTATCCGGCGGCCATTCGATTTTAATTGCGCTAAAAGAACCAAACGATCACGCGGATATATCGACGCGGCAGACATCATCCAACTCTCGGCGATCTTTCTTCTGACATTTTACAAGCCCCTCGTAGTCGATATATACCCGCATTTACGGTACGCCGCGGCGCTGAGGCGCTGTGCGTCGCCCGCTTCTTTTTTTTTTATATTTAGTGATTTATGCAAATCAGCCGCGCCGGCTTTTCGACGTCCACGGCCTCGTGGTGCTTCGTCACCTTAGCCCCCCCTCTCCCTCTCTCTCTCGCTCTCTCTCTCTGCCACCGAAGATAGGGGCGCCGACTGCCTTTTTTTTGCTCTCCGACAATAACGCTTACGGTCCGCGAACGTAATAATCCAATGATTACAACGTTGCCAATGCGGTACGTATCCATAAAACTGTTAAGTTCTAATATTACGCGCGAGTATTATCATTTCTTAGTAAACGCGTCGCCGTCGGCCGAGCGACGGAAAACCGAAGTCGATTTTCTATTTATAGGGCTGTCGTCGATTCACTTAGTACGCGCGCTGTCACGCGGTTTCGCTAAGAAATACCACTTATTCTAATTTTAAATAGTTCGATTAACATGTATGTTAATACTCGATAACCCGTTTAGTTCTGCGCGATTTTTCCAAATTATTCTTCTCATTATTTTCGATACTATAATTTCTCTCTATAATCTCTATGTCTTTATATCTATATACAGATATACAGTACAGATATAGATACAGATTGTGCGAGTATATTATATACATAAATGATCGCGTATAAAATATAAGCAGAATATATATGATTAAGTGTTACCCATTTCATAAAACCAGCAGGTGTCTCAACAGTCTCAACGCTTATGACCGTCGATGTACTTACACATACAGTAACGTCCAAAAGTTTTTGATTATATATACTTTACGCTAAAAAAATTAACAGAAAATTTTGTTTTATAATTATGCTTCTCATCGTGTTGCAGCTAGACACTGTTAAACTGAAATGTAAAAATGTCCATTATACAAGGATCATATGTGCAATAATTATTGTTAATTTATTTTTGACGCTTTTTGCCTACATACGTTGTAACAGAGTAGCAATGCGAGTTTATACGAATTCATGTGAAAATTTATGGTTTTATAGTCGAATAGGCAGGATTCAGAAAATTGTCTCTTCTTATAGTCGTTGACTTGTACTACTACTATTACTACTACTGCTGCTCGATGCATGACTAGTACCACTGTTTAGCATCTAAGATTTACGAAAA
Organism: Augochlora pura; assembly: GCF_028453695.1. NCBI lineage: Eukaryota > Metazoa > Arthropoda > Insecta > Hymenoptera > Halictidae > Augochlora > Augochlora pura. Next base: position 23,701,216 of record NC_135777.1, on the reverse strand, counting down.
CGGAGTTCATTCAATTATTATTAATATTTTCTATACATAATTGTGCTCTTTATTGTTGCTAGTGTAACATCAATTTATTTAATTTCATTACAAAAAATTACCATCAACGATCAATTAACATCCTTAAATGTTACAGTGAGCGACTAACTGTAACAATGGTATTAAGATCGAGGTATGCCAAAGGAAAATCGATTTCTGTTCATTGTTTCATGGTTTTATATGGACGACAAAGGATCGTGCAAAGGGACGGAAGAAAAATGGAAAGATTTCGGAACGACATGGTAAATAAATGCGACGCGGGGTCCGATGAAAGGCAACGGTATAATTTGGACGGCGGATTGGCCGGCGTTAATCTTGATAAAATGCCCGCGGAATATTAATTCGTGAAACGGCCGCGCAAGGAATTGCTTCGTTGACATTAATGCAGCATGACGGGAAGCGAACGGTACGTTCCACGATCGGTGCGCGAGCACCGTCCACGCGACAGACCGAAAAGACTTATTAAACGCAGATGCAAATCGAAGAAAGTGTCGCCTGCGCGCTCGGTCTCCACCGCGGAGGAGACACCGGCCGATTCTCGGTCACCTACTCTCCCTCGGGCGGCGGAAGCTCGCTTTTTAATTCCCTTCGATTATTGTATTACGCAAAGGCTGCGCCGAATTTTATTATCAATGTGAATTATATTATCACAAGATGTTTTCCTAAATGAAGCAACGAGGATTTGTGGATTATATAAGCACGGTTCGGAGGCCAACAGGGTAGTCGACTTTTCAATTATGCTTCCCATTATCAGTGGCATTAAATTTACCGGAGAAAATGAATAGTTTGGATAATGTTACGCGTTGTTACCAGGATATTAGAAAAATAACCTGTCCGTTAAGAGGGTCTCTAATGCGCATTGATAGCTTGTCGTTCTCTTTGTAGAAAATTGATTCCTGCTCGATTCCTCGTTATTCAAATTGCCCCTGGAAAATTCTGCTGCGACGATACTGCTCGATTACGCCGAATACGTGGACGCGATCGCTCGATTACTCGAAAGTAGTTCGATCGGGAACTCTCTCGAGAACGATCACCGCACTTTTCTTTCCTCCGACAAAAAAATACAAGACAATGTCGTAAAATAGTGGGAAATTGAGAAAAGTTGCGGCTCGTTTTCCATCCGATAAAATCGCTCGCCGTCGTCGAGACCGAAAGAGATCGATCGTCTGCGGGGCTCGATTTCGCATAGGCCGACAAATTGTCATTGTCCGCGCACACACACTCCGCGTTTATTATGCAAATAAGCTCGCCGTTAATGTCGTAGACAAGACGCCGTAGAGAACGGGGACGCCAGGCGAGCCGATAAAACGCGGATGCATCTGCGACACGCGAAGCGCTGCGCCGAGTGCAATTTTCTTATGCCGAGCCACGTGCCGGCGCTGCGAGTTCCGCGGCGGGGGCCTCTTGTTCGAACTTTTGCGGGTTACGAAACCGTGGCTCGCTCGCGAGTCAACTATATTACTGAATCGGCCGTGTATCTCGCCGCTTATGTAACCAACCGTCGCCGGTGTTACTTCCAATGGGACTTCTCCGCGCGCGGTTCGTCGTGCTCCGATGGGCGTCACCCTCGCGGCTGTTCCTCGCTTCCTCTCGCGGCACTACCCCCGACTTTTTCTCCTCTCTTCGCACAGGTAAATAAAGCTTGAAACCTCTGCTTTAAGATACAGTTTTCAGATTTTAAATTCGATACACCATCGCCGTTGTAACCCTTCAAATGTCAGGTTATGTTTGAGAAATGAGCCATGCTTAAGAATTACCAAGTTTGACGAAATGTATGGCCTCTGGAAAATTTTTTTCGGGGATGCCGTTTACGGTGGAATAAAGTTCGAACCTTCCCCTTTAATTCGAGACCAAAACGAACCCGCTGCGATTTTTTCTCGCAAAGTTACAGTACTTTAAAGTAACCCTTGCACCCTGCGCTGTGGATCCGATGACGCCAGCGTCAATGATACGTAGCAGGGTCACTTTGGAGAGCTGTAACTTTGCGAAAAAAAATCGCAGCGGGTTCGTTTTGGTCTCGAATTAAAGGCGAAGGTTCGAACTTTATTACTGTATAGACAGAATGTCCGAGAAAAATTTTTGCAGTTCCACAAAGGACGTTGAACTTTGTACTTTTTCGGTGTCACGCGTCTCGAGTTTTTCGATAAATACGCTAATTAAATATTTATAATATAATAAATGTATTTATATAGCACTTGTGTCATTGTATTCATCCTCATCGTGAAAAGTCGAGCTCTTTTTAGACGGCGTCAAAGACGTCGAGGATTCTCAGAAAAATTAAACGAATCGGAGTAAAAGAAAAAATTGCAATGTACATATATATATATTGATAGACTTGTGAAAGCGTGTATGCACGCCTTTATCAGCCAAAGGGTTAACGCGAAATCCGTCGGCGTCCAACGGCGTCTTGTCATCGTCCGCCTCGGATTCCTCGGGACTTTCACGCGGGTCTAAGAAGGGCGGGAATGCCGCAAGGATGCGACCGTTTTTTTAGCGCTCCGGCGCGCGCGTTTCTCGGATTACTCCGCGTCGACTTCGTTCTTCTCCTTTTTGTCTCCTCCCCTCGCGCGGGATTAGTTGGGCCTGCCGGTGGAAGAGAGTCGAGGACGCGTAATCCTCTTTTACCGACTTTGTCCTTCCGTAATTGTGATCCTTGACGGCGCGTCGGCCGGCCGCGGGACCAAACTCGACCAGCGCAAAAAATTAGCACGCATATCGAGAGAGTGCCGTTAGCCGGTTTCTTAAAATCGTAAACACTTATTTCGGCGAGCGTATTCTCGCGCGTTCGCTGTCGAACCGGCAGCCATAAAAATCCCGCGAAACCGAAGCAACTCACTTATCCCTACGCGGTCCAAGCTGTTTCCGGTCGCCTGCCACCAGAACCTGTATCAACGTCTCCCCGCTTAATTCGGCTGGCATATCAACGTGTCGCCTGATCAATTCATTTATTAACGTCCGGGCACCGCCGAGATACCATCTACTACATACCTGGCTGCGAGTTCGCCGCGGACCAATTCAGCTCCGTTTCGATCGGTTTTTCTTCGTTGCTTATTTTACGCGAAGCCAAATCGCGGGGCCAATTATTAATTCTTGTTGCAATAGTATATTTTGTATAATAGACGTCTCGAAACGGACGTGTAAAAGATATTTGAGAAAACACTCTGGACTCCGGAAGTTTTTGCGCTATCTGGGAATGTCTCTAGTATTTTCAAGGTTCGGGAAACGTTTCTGTAGGAACGAACTTGTCTCCGTTGGACTCGTATAAAGAAGTTGTTAAGTTTTGGAGGGGTCGTTAATGGTAGTCACCGTGCGTCGAACTCGAAACGGAACGGACACGAGGGGCGAGATGAAACGAAGGAGATAAGGAGCGGAGGGTCAAAGAGGAGATAAAGCGGAAATCGGGCACGCTCTCCGTTCAACACCTGGAAGTGGAAGCGACTGCTGGTAAGGATCGCCCTGAAGGTTGAATTACGAGCTAGCGAAGGAGTAGGGGGCACCTGTGCGGCAGGTGACCGCTATCCTGCGAACCATAGCGGAGCTTGAATATTCACGGACAGACGCGTCTCGTCCCGGCTCGTGTGCGATCGCTATCGCCTACGCCCTACGCCCTACGCCTACCGAGCGTTCTCGCCGCATCGCATCGCGTTTCTAATTACACCACGCAACCGTACGCGTCCCGTCCAGTTCCGTTTCGATCGCCGAACCACTCTCTCACCCTCGCGATCGCAGACGCTCTCAAGGTGCGCAAGACCGAGCGGTGTCAATCGGGCTTAGAAAATTCAACCGACAACACGATCCAAAAGGATTCGTTCTTATTAGATTGTTTCTAGCAAGCGCAGGTTATGTCAGATGCTAGAAAATCTCCTTTGTATCAAGGAAATCTGATATTTATTTCATTTTTATTCGATTTCGACGATCGCAATTAGAAAACTATTTCAACGGATCGTACGGCATTATTTCTTCGGAGGAATATGAAAAAAAAGGAAAGAGAAGAAAAGGCGAAAGAGGGCAAGCTGCAACACGGGCTAATTTCAAGTGGCCACGATTTTTATTAGTTTCGGCGATCGAGCACCTTTCGAATCGATAAGAAGCCGCTGGCAATGAGCACGGTGAAGAAGACCGTTCATTACTCCGGAAATTAATCAGCATCGCGGGCACCGATTAGAGGCAACCTGCTCGCGGGCCCCGTGTCGGTCACTCGCTGAAAAAACGATCGTTTCAATTACCGGGCCGACTTATGACCACTTAAGCTCTCCGTGGCTCGTAATTGGTGTCGTAAAATCTGAGCTACCGCGCGTACGCTCACTCTGTTATTCACAAAACTGATTCATTCGTTCACCAGCACGAAAATACGTTGGAACCGCGCCGCCGGTACACTGTATTAATACCTTTAACGAGTAGTTTCCTTTTTGTTAATGACGTGATAACTTAGCAAAAATGAAGATCGTACTTTTAGATCGATATTCGGTAAAATAAGAAGTCTATAATAATTATAACGCTTCGCAATTACTATATCGACGTTATCAACCCCTTGGCATGGAATATCGCGCCAGACTAGTTATGAAAATTTCGAATATATTCTGCCAAATACGGTTGTTACACGACTCACGCGAATCGAAATAAAATTGAAAAAATTGAAAAAATTGAAAAAAATGAAAGAAATGAAAAAAATTGAAAGAAATTCAGCAGAAGAATCTCAGCTCTTGTCCTGGAACAATTACGTGATATTACAGGTAGCAGCTTCCTATAGAAACAAATTGCGAAGGAATTCAATAAAATGGTAGAGAGAGAGAGAGAGAGAGGGTAAAAGGGGGAGCCGGTGTTGAAAAGGAGAAACAGCGCCGGTGCACGGGGGCCGTTTTTCTTTCGCGAGTGGATGGGCAGGTAGGCAGGCAGAACGACGAAAGGCGACAAAAGGAGCACGCGCGTTTTTCAGCTGGATCTGCGGCGCGCGGCTGTCACGTAAACTACGCAACAAAGTGTAGCGGGTCGAAACGAGGATGCTGCGGGGATACAGCGGCGCTAATTAGAAGGCGCGAGGCGACGCAAGACGATGCAAGGTGATTCGAGGCGATGCGAATTAACTTGAGTAGATTCAACGCGGTGCAACTCAAAATGTTGCGAGTCGACGCGATGCAACTCAAAATGTTGCGAGTCGACGCGATGCAACGTAATGCAACGCGAGTCGAAGCAATGCACCTCAACGCGATGCAAATCAACTTTCATCGACTCTCAACGCGATGCAACTCTCAACGCTGCAACGCGCCTCGACGCGACGCGGCGCGATACAATACAAAACGACGCGCGGCGACGACCGTTCGATTCTCGCGAATTCTGCGCGAACCGCTCGTAATTTGCCGACGGCACGGTTCCAAAGAAAGTGCGGCCTGGTCGTGGCCGCGCGAAAAACGACAGGAGAGAAGCCGCCGTAAAAAGGGTTTCTCCGTTCTCGCGTTCGTTAGGGAGCCGTGATTGGCCCTGCGACGGGACAGGTGCGTGTCATCGAACGAATGCACGAACGCGAGAGTGTTCGGCCTCCGCGTGCGACTCTCGGTAGCCTCTTCCTATACCTCTTCTCTTCTTTTTCGGCGTCCCTTCATTTCTTTTTTTCTTTTTTCTTCTTTACACCGACAACCCTTATCCGTGTAATCTGGGCTACACGGGGCGACACTTTGGAACCGGTCGCACCACCGACGGTGGCTTTATTTAAACTTACAATTCAATTTCCGAGCCGTCCGATCGACGCCCCGATAATCCCTTTTCCCTGCACCAAGCACCACGCTCGACCAGAATTCGGCGCTGATTCGATTAGAGCGGTCCGCAATTGGGTTCGTACACCTTTACCGAACGCGATAGCTTGTTTAACGATATATTTACCGAACTATAAAATCGGTGCGTTGCTTCTCTTTTTGCGTACAGGTAATTCAATTCTCTGGTATTTTGCAAATTTCGTTGCAATCGTGATCGTAATCTGCGACTATAGTTCCTCGCGCAAATAGATTTTACATTTGCACAATTGTTCACTGAATGGTGACAGTAGTTTCGACCGATCTTGGCATTTTCTTTAAATATCTTTTTTAAAAATTTATCAAATAAATCCAGTATATCTACTGATATAATTTACGGACAAATTAGTACTAATTGCGCGGATTAATGAATAAACAAGAAGACAGGAACACGGGTAAATTAACAAATTAATACGGAACACCGACACGGCGAACCATCGAATTTACGAAGTCTTCGACGGAATGCAAAGTCCGGGAAAAAGGTGAATCGAGAAAGCAACGAAAAAGTTCGTCGTTATCGGGCCGGCATCTGTCGGTCGTGTCGGTAATCGAAACGCGGTAACAAAAAAAATACAGAAAAATGCAACGGCAATTTGTTGCGCGGTGTAATTAATACAGAGTCAGGTCCTTGGTAACCGAATCGACGCGGTTGCTGCATCTCCACCTTTTATGGCTGCTGCTGCTGCTGCCGGGTAATATCGGCTGCTTTGCCCGATGAGTTCGGCCCATTGGGCACGCACGAGTGCGGGTGCGCGCATCGGCGCGTGTTGCGCAGGGCGAGAGCACCGATGGGCACCGCAGTGTGCGCGGCAAAGAGCTGTGTGCGGTGCGTGCACGAGGTGCGCAACCGGCGACCGGTAACCGGACACCGAGCAGAGGCTGGCACGCGCCGAAAGCCTCGCCTCGCCTCGCCTCGCCTCGCGTCGGTTTTCTCGGCCGGTTACCCGTCAATTTGCCGCTTCGATACTTTTGCAACGGAGAAAGGTGTTTCGAGGACGATCCTCGAGTGCGGTTGCGCGTGCCTGAAACGACAAAATGCGGAAGACGCAAAATCCCGGAAATTATGCGAGCGAAATACGTACACCTACCCTCGCGCCCGCGCGCGTGCGCACACGCGGGAGACGTCGAGCCTGCGGCACGCGAAACATCCGCCGTACACATTGTTTTCCCTCCTTCTTCTCCGCCGCAGTTTCTTTTTCCGGCGAACGTGGGCTCGTAGCAGACGGCTTCGTCGAAAATCACTAGTTCTGCGATTACATACTTCGGCAAGTTCAACGGCGGTTTTGTATAATGATCCGCATATGGTATATTTCTGTTGGAGCTGCGGTTAGCAGGGTTGCGTAATTAGATAATACTTATATTTTGCGTTAATATGATTTGGGAAGGTACGATCTTTGTAGTATAAAAAGACCGAGCGAGAATATGTAACGCGACGGAGCAGGACATCTCGAAGAAAGCGAGGCGAAATATTCTACTCTGAAAAGGTCAAAATTTAAGGCAATATAACGTATATACGATTATATGCCATTATATAAATTATGTTAACATAAATCTCGTTTTGCCAAGCGAAACACCGTGGCGACGAAGAGTCTCGTCCGCAAAGGGTTAATTTCTAAAATCTGATTTTTAGGTTAAATTCCACGGAATTTTGAAGAAGCGTTCTCGCGCGATTCTCGCAACCGATCAATTTACGTAATTAACCGGGCCGTTGGATCGACAAGTCCCGAAAATAAAGAACTGACCGCGTTATTTGTCGAAACGTTGCTCTCCACCTGCCCGCAGCGCGAAAACCGAAGTGATTCAAAGAAATCCCGTTACGTCGTGACAAATAATTAGCCCGGGGACCGTAACACGCGCCGCTCGCCTCTCTATAAATTATTTTATCTGCAATAAACGGGAGCAGTGAATCATGATTATCGGTCATTTCCAGCCATCGGAATCGGATATTTCGTTCTTCATCGCGTGCCTTCCTTCTTTTCTCTCTTCGCCGCGTCGTAAAGCCCCTCTCTCTCTCTCTCTCTCTCTCCCCCTCTCTCGCTTGCACCACCGCCACGTCTGTATTTCACCTGCCCGAAATTTATCACAAACGTTCAACTGATTTCCGGTTCCCTCGATCTTACTTTCCACCGAAACTCCCGAAATTACGGAAACGTGCCCCGTCCGCGATACACGACTCCCGGTACAGCAACGAGCACGACGACGACGCCTGTGCTTCGACGGAATCGGCACGTTTCGACCCGTTGCCGAAATTAATAACATGTACGCGCACGCGAGCATTGTTCTCACGAGAATATTCTCTGTCCGATTTTTATCCATCCGTCAGCGATCTCAGTTCTCCGAAGTCTTCTGCCACCTTTACGATCATGACAGTTACTTTCTAATTGATAAATTAAACAGTAAGCAAATTTCCGAGATCTTACAAACGGTGAGACGTAAATTGGACGCGAAATGGACGTATCTAAGACGTCGTCTTCGAATTCCCTAAATTCGTCTTATGTCCCTAAATTTTTGCAATACGACTGAGATACGCCTCGATTTAGTTAAATATTCACGAACCGCGAGCCAATCGCGTATTTGTAAATAATTTTATCAAAAGACAAGGCATTAATACGCAGGTGTCTCTATGAAACGCTTGTTCGTCGATCGCCCGATAAATCGATCCGATTTTCGAATTAGCGAACTAAGGTAATCCGGCGGAGAGATCGTGTAAAAGAAATTAGCGCGGACACGATCGGTGGTAATTGCAGAAACATCGTGGAACGTCGCGCGAACCGTATACACGCCGGGAGAATATCCGAAATTGGCGAGTATCGCGTTACGCTTAATATCGGTCGTTTAAAAAGTCCTTCTCGAAACGCTAACTTTCCGTGAACGGTTGCGCCGCCGCGTTACGGCACACAGAGAGAAGGCCGCCGCCGCGCGGGACATGAGAAATGGCTCCTCCTTTCCCGATGTTCCGTACAAAGTTGTTTAATTGTAATAACTCGTAGATTTATCGTTCGGATCTCCCGAAGAAAGCGTAATAAAATAACGAACCTTTCGCTCTCGTGTCCGATACGACCTCTTTTCACCCCTCCCCGCCGCTCTTTATTTATGCCCGCGCGGGATTCATAACGCCCGAATAAATTGTTCGGAATTAATCTCGGGGGGGACCCTCGCGAATGTTCCGCGTCCGTGTCCTGTTCGAACGATTCGAGGGTTTTCGCCGGATTACGAGCGACCGTGATCAAACGCCGAGGCTACGCTCGCGAGAAAACACGACGACCGCTTGCACGAGACAACGTGGGAACGAGAGCGTTGTTTTCGTTCCGATCGAATATATTGTTGTCTCGACGGGTCGAACGCTTAAAATGGTGCGCGTTAAAGATTAACGAGCACCACTCTTTATTCCATATTATTGCAAAAATATTCAATCGAGGGGAGGCAGGTGTCTCTATAAAATTTATTATTATTATTATTATTATTATTCTTTATTAACGGGCTAGTAAGACCCTTTTGTGTTACATAGAGGTTGTATATATACATAGTCCGGAATACATTTGAATAATATAAATTATAAATCATAATATAAGAGTGTGTCATGAATTAATTACATGAATTAATTTCATCCGAATCGAATCTTACGATTCTAATAATTCAAATTGATCGCGCGTTTCTTTATTATTTCTTCATTATTATTTGCTCGTTATTCGAATAAAAACTATCGTTGCTAAAAATATTCGACCAAACTCGTATTTCATCTTTTTTACAATTTCAATAAATTCCGTAGAACAAATCGTTCGTAATTTCCCCCAATTTTCGTGTGAACGCGTGAAATTCGAAGAGAAGCGGCACGCGGCCGAGTTTGTCGTGTAAAAACGGTGAACGACCGAAAAATGATAAATTACAGATTTCATGTCCCCCCGCGCGCGCGCGCGCGACATTCGAAAGGAAGAGAGCTCGCGAAAACGGAGAAAGGCGGCGAGCGCAGGCGCGTCGAGGGTGAGAAAAAAAATTGCGGCAGGTTTCCTCGGGTGGTGGTGGTTTCGCTGACGAATTAATTTGCGCGCGGTCGATCAGGGAGCGCGAAAATTTGCGGCAGCAGCTAATTGTATCCGCGGCCCCGGGGCCCCCGTGTCCAACAAATTAAGCCGACGCGCGACGCGTGACAGAGTGCGGGGCACGAAAGATGAGCCGATGAATTTCGGCGGCGGTCGTGCGCGCTCGTGCGCGCGGCACCGCGCATGCGTTTTCATCGCGAGGAGCCAACCAAAGGGGAAGACGTATCGTAATTACGGAAATCAGCCGTGACGGAGCAGCTGCTCTGCCTCGCCTCGCCTCGCCTCGGCTCGCGCCGCCTCGTTCGATTAATTGTCCCGCAAGATCCCCGAGGTTCTCCGAGGCTGACCGATGCCACGGTTCCTTACCTGACATTTGATCTCTCCGAAGCAGCCGTGTAATGCCCGCCGCCTACCTCTTCGTTTACCTGCCGCGAACACCGGCCACCGCGGTGCTCGCGCTCGTAAAATCTTCCATAACCTCTCCGTCTCCGTAAATGTCCTACACCGTCTCGGATTCTCAGCTCACGAAGCTTAGAGCGACACCGATTTCTCCCGATTTTCTTCCACGAACGAAATCAGATTTTATTTCATGTATTTAACACAGTCCGTGGCACGTGTAACACTGGGGTAACGAAACAAATAATTTCCAAGGACGGACCCATAATAAGTGTCTTTCATAGTTATGCCGACAAGAATTAATAAATAATGTAAGCGATCTCTGAGATGGTCGCCGGCCAGGCGGCGCACTATTTACGTTTCCGAGATAAAGAGGCTCTGTTTGGGTGACGAGATGGTTCATCGAGGGGAGGAGGCCCTTTTCCCGAAGAGAAAGGGCAGTCGAATAAAGATCTTTGAGAAAGAAGCAGCCCACCTAATTCCTCACCTTGTGTCATCTACAATAAAAATATTACATTGATTTTTAAAGCGTCGATTGACCAGAATGAAAAGTCGACTAAATGCAGCTTGGCACGGAACGTGTTAATCAAATGAAATTTGATTCGAAAAATTCATTCGGTCAACCGAATAAAATGTTACTCAAAATATAATACGAATCGTTTCGAATATTTCTGAGATGAAATTCTGACGCGAGTACATACTTCTCACGGCTGCTTCGAAGAGAGCGTCTCGAAGAAGGGTCGAAAATCACGAGGGAACGTCGTCGGAGAATAAAAGTTACGTAAGAGCGGTTTCATCGATTCCGTCCTGTCTGCAGTAGACGGTGTTTCACAGAGCCGAAAAGCCTTGAATGAAAGTACCCGCTGATTATGGCGGACCGTTCAATGGGAAGAGCGTCTGCGGTCGAGCGTGGGATCCATCTCGGAGCATTTCGTTATAATAGCTCGTGCATACACATGCATACGCATGAGGGCGAGGAGCCGTCTAATTTTCTGAAGACACGCGCGACAGATGTTTCGTACGAAATTGACAAAGGCCTCGCCGATTAGTATACGGTCGCGCGTCTTTCCACTAAAAATTAAGTTGACCGGTCGGATCGGATTAGCCTGTCCTAACTCGCGGGGACCGGTATATGCTAAACCGGATGCAAACGACCGTGGATCAGCCGCCGCGTTAAAATTATAATATTCCAGTTGCATTTGCATCGGTTTGGTCTATTTTCGTTCGACGTGGAAATTCGAGACGTCCATGAATTAAACAACGATCGATACGGTCGAGTCACAAATATTTTAAATAACGTTTAAATATTATTTAAAATATTAATCTAAACTGTGTAGTGTATATCTTTCGAAAATCTTTTTTAAGCAGAAGCCCTTCCAGTGAGAAAATTACGAAATATATAGAAATAAATATCATTTTACCTTGCTATCCTCGAGCGTGTCGTTTTCCAAGAGCAGCCAGGTTTCCCGAACGTCTCCGTCCGTGGAACACGAAACTTGCGCGGCCATTGTGGGAACGAAACGCGAAGCGGATGCGCCAATTTTCTCAGTTGCACGAAACCGAATTCGCGCGGCTAGCCAGTCCATTGTTTTCTTTTTTATTATCATTGCTAAACAGCGAGAAGAGCGTGTCTTGCGTAACCGATCGAAAAAATATTTTTCGACCGTGGTCTCACACAATTCGGCTACTTTTATTGCCGGCTTCCGTTTTCGCGCGAGCAAGGAGGAAACCGAGAAAACAACGAACAGAGGGGAAAAAGGAAAAGGACGGAGGGTGAAAAAGGAAAAGGACGGAGGGTGAAAAAAGAGAAGAAAAGAGCGAAAAAAAAAGGCGAAGCGTTCGGACGCGGGCCCGCGCGGCCGCTTTTGTGGGAAAACAGCGGCGCCGATAATTCACGAAAGAAACCAGATGGAGGCAGGAAGACAATGAGGCACCGCGGAACGGCGGATGAAAGGAGAGAAAGAGAGACAGTAATTATCGTACGAATTATACAGAGGTAATGGCATTGTGAGAATTTGCTACCGAAACAGCAGCTGTGCGTAGCGAAGGATGCATTCTGCACGCCGCGGCGGTGCGCACTCGCCGCGCTCCGCTGTCTTTGCCGGCCGTTTGTTTCGTGTACGGAAATTGTCAGGTTATGTGCCCGCGCGTATCCTTCAAAGGCATATCGGACGGTCGCAAAACTCTTCGTACGCCTTTCAAAATAATTAATATTATCATAAAACTCTGCAATAATTTTTTTAAACTCTGCCAAAGGGTTGAATTTATTTTCTTTTTTTAAATTACTTGGACAGTGACTAAAATGCTTTCTCTTAATTTTGCTATTTGAAATGAAAATAAATTCGTGTAATGAAAAATAAATAATTGATTTTTTAATTTTTTTATCGGATTCAAAAACTGCTAATTTTTTACAATTTCTGATCGAAAGCGTCATTGTGACATGTATAACTTGGCATAGTGAAACATCGTAATACAATGGTCGCGTTTAAGGTTAGGTCTAGCGTTGATCTCAATGGAGCCTGGAATCGGTTTATAAATATACACAGCGGGCGTGAAATCCAGGAGGACAGGGTCCGGACACGAAAGAACGCGGTCCTGTTTGTAGCGATGGCGATTCCGGGTCGGTAATTGGCGGCTTCGAAAATTGGCTAGAGAGTGGAAATCAGCCAGCAACAGCAGCGGCGACGACGACGACGACGAGAGCCTGCAGCTCCTCTTCGCTGTGGGTGGAGAGGACCCGAACGCGGTGATTACCGGCTTAATTCGCTCCATTATCGGGCCACGAGTGACCCACATCTCCGAGGCTTCCGCTTTCGGAGAACTTCTGCCCAGCGACGGCTACGAGATCTCGCGAGCAGGCGCGCTGTTATTCACGCTCGCGATTTCTCGCGTTTTTCCTCGCCGTCGTCGAACGATGCCAGGCTGACGGCTAAGCCCTCCGACGTCGCTCATGCTCGGGTCACTTTGGAATAGTTCGACTTTTTCAATCTATTCCACTGGTTTTCAGAGTAGAGACTTCGCCGAGTGTATCTGCCATGTTCACAGAGAAATAGGCTACGCGGAGAGTTCGAATGTTCTGCAAAAATATGGCGGCTATAAATCGCTACGCAAGTCTGCAGTGTTAAAAAATCTAACCGCGCAGTCCTCGATTCCTCGAGGAATTTATTGAATGTTCTGCGTTAGTATTAAGAATAAAAATAAATAAATAAACAGTCTAGTTTTAAAAAATAATAAAATAGCGTCGCATGTATTTTTTACGAAAGACACGATTCAAATATAATCCAGAGATATATGAAGCTGTTAGAATAGCAGTTTAGACTTATAACTGTAAACACGATATGTGTCGATATGGTAGGACACGATAGGTGCTTAATCACGTTTACGTTGTCGACACCTATGGACTAATATAATTACTAGTCTAAGAGTTCCAGAATGTTCTCTTCTAGGAACCAGCGACTTTTGTTTTTAGTATTGTAAGATCATTCCTATATAGACCACGTGTACGTAACGGTCACATTGTAAATATATATATATATATATATACTAAAATCCACTGCCTGGTTATTTAACTAATTATAACAGAAGCTGCGGGGAATTGTTGAAAAAATCGTAAAAGTCTCGGAGCACGGAGGGAAAGATTGGGAACATTCACGGTCGGTCGGGGATCGTACTTGCTGTACATGTACGCGTACGAGACGCTGCTCGAATCGCAGCCCATCTGGGATTTCGACCGCAAGAGTGGTTATTCGTATCGTTGATTACCGATGGGTGATTGCCATTCACGTGACGGCGACGGCGACGACGGCGACGTTGATTCTCGGTCGACGGGTGTTTAAAAAAAAATTGTCCGAGAAATGATCCGCGGAATTTTCTGGTTCACGGTAATCAAGTACAGTTACAGCCGGGATGAAAAGTGACATGTTCCGACGTCGATTCATCGAAATCGTTGGCCATATCCTACCTACATGTATGCATGCTATACTTGTGTATATGTATATGCACGTGTGCCGGTCGTATGAAATTAGCGGGAACTGTGACGCTCGTATCGTAACAGCCTGCACGTTCCCAATCTGCCGACTGTTACCTCTTCTTTTAACAAATCGCTGGACAAATGACGCACAATATTTCTGCTTTTAATAAGTGGTAAGTGGAGCGACTCGCGTTACCGCTCCTCTTTGCTAAATGGTACATGGAGCAGCTCGTGTTACGTCTTCTTTTTAATAAATGGTAACAGGTGCGGTTCGCGTTGCTGCTTTTTATTTTAACAAATGACAGGAGGAACAATTCGCGTTAGGAGCGACTCGCGTTATTTATTTTCTTAATGAACGGTGGAAAGGGTTTACATGGCTTCTTCTTTCAACGGATGATAAGCGGAGCCAACCGTATTATTTATACTTTTGAACAGATAGTAAAGGAAAGAGGTCGCGTTATTTCCTTTTTTTAATACATGATAAAAGAAGCAACGATCATTTTACAAGGCGGAGTGTCTTTGATTAAATCATAATAAGCCTACGGATGCTCGGCGGATAATTTTGTTTGGCGATATTTTATCGCGCAACAAAAAACCGTACACGCGCTTGTTATTCGCAGCCTCGCCGTGCTAAAAAAATATAACTAGCCGACCGCATAATGCCCGCGAAAATGCATCCGTGCGGCTACCTGACAACGAGCGCCGCAGAAACAGCGTCCGATCGCGAGGCCGCCGGGGGATCCCATTACGAAACCGAAAATGATGACCGGCGAACCGCCGGCCGGAGGAGATTTCGAAAATTACTCCGTCAAATTTCCCTCGGCCGATTACGTGGAAAAATTCGTCTTGTAAATTGCGCCCGCGGCGCAATTTGATCGAGATCGGACGGGTTCGTGACCTATCGAGAGCGAACGAAACTTTAAATTGAATCGCCGTTTTAATTGCTTCGTTGTGAAAGTAAATTATGGTATGCTCGTGTGACGCGGTCGTAATATCGGAAAAAAGGTTTTCGGAAGGCCGCCGGTAAACTCGAAATTACAGCGTCCCTCCGTGTAATCGTTCTGTCTACCTTTAATCGCGCTGTTCGATTTGTAACGATTTAAAATGTGCGAACAATTTAATGATATCGTTTATTAAGCACTGCGAACGCTTTGGATGGGTCGTTGTTTTATTAGAAAAATATGGCGGCTATAAATCGCTACGCAAGTCTGCACTGTTAAAAAATCTAACCGCGCAGTCCTCGACTCCTCGAGGAATTTATTCGTACGCGCGATCGTCGGGTATAATGATTTCGTCGCGTCGATACTTTCGACTGTGCTCTGTTTTTTCGAAACGCGGAGTTCGACCCGCAAACCAGTGCGCTGCGTCTCACGATTATTCCCCGTTTGTTTTTGAACGATGAAAACGGAACTCTACCGTCGCGAAGATCGTCGATGGAGCCGACGTCTTCTTTCGTCGTTTAGATACGTCTCCCGACGGATCTCCGAAAAGCTAATCGAGCTTCGATATCGGCGACGCGTTTATTCGGATGCTATAAAATAGAAAGGTGTAACCAATCCCGATTTCGATTTCTCTTCTGGACTGGCATGAAAAACGTCGACACTTTCACAAAGCGAACCGAGCAAGCAGCTGTTCCGAGTGGAACTCCCCGCATCTGAAAATTGCGGATAAATGTCGACGGGGTTGTGGCCGTGGCTACACGTACGCCCGAGTGTCGTCCTCCGCTCCGTTACGCATCGTTACGATTACTATCAAAGACCGCGTCACTTTCTTCGCCGGCCTGCCACTCCGCCAATTGACGCGCGTGTTTCAGTCGTCGTAACGGTGTCCGACGCCTTCGAAAACCGACGTCTTAGAATAGTTTATTCGGATGATTTATTTTTCCTGTGTCACGTCACGTTATATTATTATATTATGAATATATAATTATTATATTATTAATATATAATTATTATAATAATAATATAATATTATTATATCATATTATATAATGCCATGCTATACTATATCATATTTGGGTTACAAACAAAAAGATAAAAATCCTCGCCAGCATTGCAACGTTCAAAAATCCGATAAAGTCTACCGCAAAAGGTATCGCGCAGCCAGTTGCCATAAATCGTGCGCATGTACGCGCATATGGACGACTCCAAGGTTAAGCGGTTGTTTAATGCCGACTGTTCATTATGCATTGAAAGATTGGTTATCGGTCGATTGTATCACGCGCAGGAAGCTCTTTGCCACTTCTCTCCGCGGCAATCAACATCGCGGCAGTCTTTTACAGACCGGCAATTTAGTTTTCGATGGTGCTACCTGCGCTTGCCCGCACGCGAGTACGCTCGCCGACTCGTTGCGTTTTCTCCTCGAATCGCACGAAATCGCACGACGTTTCAACAATTTCGCGTGCGTTACTCGTATTGCCACATTTTTATCGTCGCCTTTAAAACGGTGTAAGTATTGCCTGACCTATATTAACGAAGCAGCAGCTAATAAACGACGCTCGCCGACTCGTTGCGTTTTCTCCTCGAATCGCACGAAATCGCACGACGTTTCAACAATTTCGCGTGCGTTACTCGTATTGCCACATTTTTATCGTCGCCTTTAAAACGGTGTAAGTATTGCCTGACCTATATTAACGAAGCAGCAGCTAATAAACGACGCGGCCACAATGTTCAGGGACCGAATATGATAGGTGATCCGCGCAGACTGTATCTCATCCGATGCAATCTATGCTACTGCCTGCAAAATGTTACTAAGGAACCAGTTACTGTCCGGTAGAGTCAATTAGCGTGCCTTCTCGTCAATTCACGGGCACAATTAACTGGATGGTTTATAGTACGAGACGCGTCAAGTTTCTTCTGTCGAGTTCGATTATTTATTTCTCGAGTTCGATTACTTTTTTTTCGTCGAAAGACGAAATTTTATGAAACACGCTGAAATTTATAGCTCTTCCAATGTCTCAGCAATTATATATCGTGCCTGTTAAAAATACGTTTAAAATTAATTTTAAATTGGTAAATGAGAATTTACCAATGGTAAAAATGAGAATTTAATTAATTTAGAATTAAAGAGACAAGAGAACCAATTATTTTCCGTAACGTAGAGACGACGAATATTTGTCACGCGGACGAGCGTACGCGTTAATCGACAGGCGTACGGTAAAAATTGGCGGAAGGGGTGGCGAGCGTGTGTATCACGGTGAACGGGTCGCACACGCGGTGCGCGGCGTTTCATGGCCACGGGTACGGTGTTACAAAGTGAACCGTTCCATGTCGGAGTCGCGTAGCCGGTGTTGTTTGTCAAAAGTAAACGCGGAGCCTCTGTAAAGGAAAAGGAAGAAAAAAGAAAAAAGACGGGTCGCCGTCGACTGTACTGCACGGTAAGCCCTTAAATGGCGTACAGCTGCGCGTATACGCGACAGCCAACCGCAAGCTGCGCGCGATCGAGAAAAAGAAACAGCGCCCGCGAAAGAATTATCCGGATCAGATATTTCAGTTTCTCAATTGGACCGGCTCCGAGTCGTTTTTGGACTTACTTTACCGGCGTGCCGGCCGAAACAGGAACCACCGCAACCGAACCCGCGCCGGCGCGCCGTCGCTGATTCCTGGAAGCTCCCGCGCGCTCTTCTGCCCCGGCCAACCGAGTGGCTGATCGATTTCGAATGCCGTCGATATATCAGATATCGTGAATTAATGCGACGGTATATGCGTCTTGCGTCTGCGCCAAGTAAATCGGCTGTTTTCGTCGCCGTTTTATCGGCACCTCGGATGAAAGTTTAGGAGCATTGCTTGCGATGTCGTAAAGCGTGCACGGAATCTGTGAATCGGGGTACCCGAGCTCATACAGAGAAACTTTTTCTTTTATAGAAATTTTCTACGAGGCGTCGTTTACGAGTTATTAACGAGAAACAGCGACCAATGAGAGGAGAGGAATCGGCCGACTGGAGTTCAGCTGATTGGCTCGGCAGCTACGCGCCGGGGGAGCCAGCTTCTCATTGGTCGTCCAAGATACGTGTCGAGAACCATCCAACGACAAAATAAAAAAATTGTTAAAACAATAAAATGATTGAAATCGAAGATGGACTAATTATAAAGAAATAAAATTAATTAAGTTCGCCACACGGAGGAATACGCTTCCGCGCGACGCGTCCCGGACTTTTGTCGGCGAGCCGATGGCACGACCGAGAACATATCGCATTATTTCGCAGCTCGGTGCTTAATGGATCGAAGGAAGGGGACGCGGAAACGGTCCTGATTGTTCGGCGGAGATAAAGCGTCGCCATCGTCGAACAAAACGAAGAGAACGGAAAAAGGAAAAGGAGGAGGAGGAGGAAGGGGAAAAAAGAAGAAACGATATGAGCGACGTTTAAATGGTTAATTGGTCGCGCGCGAGAAACGAAAAAGGGTTTGGGAGTTAGCTGGTCTGTAACACGGTTAAATAACTGGGTCGGTGGACGCGCCGATCCCGATCGGGCCCCGATACGGGAGAACAATTACGGAAATTGATTTTTGAATTAATTCGCGGACCGGGTGTCGGGGGCCGAAGTTTATTCCGGGCGATCGTATCGGGCCCGCGATACGGAAGCGTTTCGTAATCCCGGGTATAGGAGGTGGAGTTCGGCGGAGGTGGAGGGGGAGGGCCCCGGAATTCAGGGTCCGGGTCGTACGGGACCCGCGCCGAAATGGAACGGGCCCGGCCGAGCAATTGTAAATTGCAACGAACGCCGCGAGTCGATGGAACGGGCCGTCTAATTGGCTGCACGCGCTTGCGATTCCGATTCCGTGGTTCCCGCGGCGCTGGAGACGGACAGACGTATTTCACGTCGCGCTCCAATAAACATGGAGGCGGGAACGCGCACGCGCGGCCGAGTCTCCGTCGATTTCGGGCGTCGGAGTAATTGGGCCACGATAAGGAACATTGCGAGCTCCGATTCGTTTTTATCAGACCCCCGGGCACCTGTAATTATGTAGATCCCGCGAGACGCCCGTTTCGAATTGTTTCCCCCGGCCCCCTGTATTTATTTTTTAACGTCCGCGTGCCTTGAAACAGAAGTTTTATGCCGGCAATTAGGCCGCCGCGGAAGTTTACGCGGGCATAACGTGCCGAGCATGCCGAGTACGCGCACGACAAACCCGAGGAGGAGCCCGAGGAATTCGGTCTTAATTTATCGATATCGTAACGTTAATGGTATATTAATATTACATTTTACTCATATTGCAGTTAATATTACGTTAATATTAGAACTTTGTGCTATAGTAATTTCAATTTTATGCTGTGATTATTGATATACAAAATGATTGCAGTAAGGCGCACAGAATATCTGCAAAATAAATGCAATAAAATCTGCAATATAAAATAAATATAAAATATAAATAAAATGACATAAAATAAATATTGCAAAATAAAATCGCATTGCACGAGAAATAGCGAGAGAATCGGGGGCACCGCCTACGTCCCCGCAATGACTTATTATAATCGTAATTAGGGCCTCGTATCTCGCTCGAAGGATTCGATGAAAGTTGAAAGTCCTTTAAATAATTGTAACCGTAATTCTGCGTTCTTTCGGGTAAACCGGCTATAATTTATTTAGAAACCGGGCGGCGCGCACGCGGTGCTCTCGCGTGTAGAAAGTTGCAATAACAGTTGAAAAATGGCCGACCACGTTGCGCGTATACATCTCGGGTGTAATTAAAAAAGTCAAGTTATAGCGGGGTCTTTTAAATTCGTTCGGGCCGCAATAAAAATGTGTCTTGTAGCAGGTGGTCTAAGACATTTGCACAATACCGACGAGATGCGTATAGATACACCACCGGTAGTATTCCGAAGCCGTTCGTCTCAATCCATGCAGGCACGCTTTCACCGATATCGAATCTCTTATCTTCCCGTTCGCCACTTCCATCGAAAAATTAATCGACCTCGTAATCTCTCGCATCCGTTTGACTTCCGAAATTGTCCCGGCGTTTCTTTGGAACTGTTCCCGTCGAGATCCACTCGAACGATTATCCGCGCGTTTCAAAACATCTTGATACGGTCGAACAGTACCCGCAGCGCGTGACAAAGGAACATCGATGGAACATTAGCGGTAAAAAGACCGCGGAAATATCTGGCCGACTCGGGGCGTATACGGATTATTTTTTAATAATTTTCTACTCATTCTTTTCTATCGCTAATTTCTTCGCTAATTTTTCCGTTCATTTCTCTGCTATTTTTTCTGCCAATTCTTTTGCTATTTTTTCTGCTAATTCTTTCTCTAATTTTTCACCGATTCGTCAGGATTTATTTACGATATAACCAGAGAATAAAACCTAGAGGGATAAAAAATAGCAAAAAGAATGTCAAGCAATTTAATCAACGATGTCCGGTTCGCTGCACAGTTTATTCCTCGAATGAATTCGTTTCCACGTGGAAATGTTCAGGAAATGGTAAAACGGCCGTTAGGAATTGTAGATTGATCAGGCTTGACGGATATTCCAGAAAAAGAGCGCATCTGGGAACATCGGAAAGGCTGCAGGTGTATGGCAGCGAGCGAGCGAATTGGGGTGGCTACGGCCGCCGACACACCGTTGGTCGCACGTGCGTGAGAAAAGCCATCCCTGAAACAGCGTCTTGAAGGAGACCGCAGACAATAGGTACGGGGGTTGGAGAAACCGAAGTCGATAACACTTGTTGCCTGTCAAGAGCATGCGGGAACGGCCAACGTACTTTTAACTATTATTGCTATGCGACACGTGCGTTAGAGTCGACGGTTATCGTGCACCGTCGCCGTGTCGCACGTTTCTAGTCCAAGTGTATGGCTTTCTTGTAAGTTTGCGGTGCCCGGGGGAGCAGTATTTAGCATTTTAGTATAGCGGGCTTAGGACTTTGGAGGTGAGAGGTTAGTGCCTGGGCTTTAGACTTTAGAAGCTAGTCTTTAGGCTGTGGAGTCTAAACTTTAGACTTTAGATGTTAGTTTTTAGGTTATAGACTTTAAAGTTTTGCCTTTAAACTTTAGACAGACCAAAGTGTCTAGACTGTTTTAATCTATGGTATAATTATAGATTGTTCTAAACTTTTTGTTGTACATTTCACGCTATACAAGTTCGACCGCAGAATATATCATGATGCAGGTATCACGTTGCGCGCGACAATAAATCATTCGAGCATTGAGAGTAGACGGCGAAACAGATGGTGGTGGCGAACGAGTTGGATAGCTCACGGCATCCGACATTTTTCTTACTATTTCTGCTTTTTCTATTTTACATCATAGGGGTAACATCTGAATAACACGTTCGGGGCGAATTTTTAAATTTATGAAAACTTCGTCGTGGGAAACGATCGAGCAATTTATTATCAATGAAATCATGCTATATTACTCAAACTTCTAGCAGCAGATTTTTCCAATTCATTTTCCAGCTCCTGTCAAAAATTGACAAACAATCAACAGTTTACAATAATTAGATCACGACAGAATTTCCAAGCAGCATTTTCTAATTAATCTAAATAATTTTGAAATAAAGTAACATTGTGTTTGAAACAATATTTCATGCTACTTCAAAAGCGATCTCTTAGGCGTGGAGATAATTACAAGATGAAGCAACAAGTTGCTCGAACTAATGTTTACAATAATGTTATGCCGAAGCTGCGGCTGAGTCCGGTTTGTTTAAACGCAGCATCGTGGCCGCGTAACAAGAAAACCGGAGATACACGTGCAGACCGGAAACGGCATCCGTTACAGCGTCCACCATCTTCCGCGCCATTGGACGACGATTTGAATATGTACGGCGTTAGGGTGGCCACAATGTCCCACCATGTAAAAAAGTACATCCCGACAACGATCTATTTAATTATATGCAAGTGTATGTACGTCTCGCAGGTGTACGCGTCCCGAATGCCTCCTCTCTTTCTTCGTTTTATTCTTTACCTTATATTCTCCATCCACTGTTCTTCCGCGCGCTATCGAACCGATCGACCGTGTGAACCAATTCTCGGCTAATGCGACGGGAAGAAGTTGTACGCGTATTCTGCCCCCATATCGGAAGCCACGTCGTGGGAACGATGATATCCGATGAGTTTTCGTCGGACGTTGCGACGTAATTTATTTCGATTTTAATTCAACGTCCTTTCCGTGACAATTTATTTACCCTGTCTGTATCAAAATTCATTAAAATCTATTTGCGTGATAAAATGATATTAAAGTGGTAATAAACTCGTTAATAAAAATGCTAAAAATATTTAATAACGCGAGCAGTGTCTGTGTAATTGTTAATGGCCTGCATGCTTGTTAATGGTCGAATATAAATCGTACAAATTAAATGGTTTTTCTATGGATTTACGATTGCACGCTGAAACGGCAAATCCACGCAAACGTTTTTATCCAATGATCGTTGATACTCCGCCACCCATATGCCGTTTAATCATCGCTCGAAGCCTTTCCCGATTAAAAATGGAGACATTAATGTTCGCATGAACCAAGCAATATTAATCGACAGGATGATTACATGCGGGCGCTTGTAATTAGTTTAGATCGTAAAGTCGCGTGATTTCTGCTTTCCAAGCTGTCGTCGCCTTTTTCTCTCGCGTACATTTTGTTCGGTGCAAATTAAACGATATTAATAATCTGAGAAACTTTGGTGGCGTCGATTGGAAATTCGGGCGCCGAACGGCGGCTCCGGGCGAGGCAGAAATTGGCTGAGAGGAAATTGGGACATCTACCCTAGTAGGTGAATCTTTCGGGAAGGAGGCGAAACAGAGTGGAAAAGGACGGAGAGAGTGGAAAGGTTGAGGCGTTTGAGAGAGAGAGAGGCGAGAGAGCCGACGGAGGAAGGGAGAGAGGCCGACGACGAAGAAGAAGAAGAAGGAGAAGGAGCGGCGGAGCACGAGCCATGCGGCTCCTGCACCATCTGTTGCATCGCGTCGTTTCGCTGCATGCCGAAGACTTCGTGGGGACACCATATGCTCTCTCTCTACTGCATCGGTACCTACAGCCGTTCCGATGCAGGCATACTTCGCATACGTAATGTCCTACCGGTTTTCTCAATCACACCGTTTCATCATGATTTCCGTGAGCCATGTGCCGTATGCCATGTACCGTGCGCCGTATACCATGCGCCGTATACCATGCGCCGCCGTATACCGTGCACCGTGCACCGTGCGCGCCGCAACTTTTATTCCGCCTTTTTGCCAGCCACCCGAGAAACCTTCCCGCTTCCACCAGAATTTCTAACGAGCTGTTACAATCCGACAAATCGTTGCAGCCACTATGGCCAAATCCGATCATCTGCCTCCTATACAGGATCTAATCCGACAGAGCCAGTTACCGTGCGTTTATTTACCTTCCCCTTCTCTTCGTTTTCCAGCGTGATCATATTTAACACGTTCTATGCCGAGCTATTTTGACTCGACTTTAGTCATTTATCAACACACGGAACGTGTTGACGTATAGGTGTTATTCTCAACCAGGCCACCTAGAGAGTGGCTCTGGTGTGCTACCTCGCCGCTAAGGGCATACGCACGGAAACAAAAATGTTTCCACCTACAGATAGAAAATCAGCGGTAACACCTCCTGCAAAAGTGCCGGGTTGGTCCACTTCGCAGGTCCAGAGTTCCCGGTCTTGCCTCCATGTCGGCGGAAGGACATCTTTTACTGTATGATATTCAATTGCCACTGAGGTGTAGCAACATAAAAATCAAAAGCAACATAAAAATCAAAGTTAACGTATAGGTCGTCTCCAAGGCTGGTAACAGAGCACAGTAATCGTCGTCGCAGGATCAATCGAACCGTCTAATGTCCACGATCTCTACGCCCTTCGCCGACGACCGTCGCGAAATTTTCGCTTGCCCTAGAGACCCGCGCTCCTTTGAATCGCGTGCGCCGGAATGATCTTCCCCGGATAATTTGCTGCTCGGTAGTGGTTTAATGCTCGCTATTAAATGCGAATCTGGAAATTGCTTGGCAATTATTCTCGGCACCGTTATAGGAAACATCTTTATTTATTCGTATAGTTATTTCGCGAACGGGATAACGTTCGCCGCCACGCGCACGCGAAACTAAAAATTACGGATAAAATAATAGAGACGAATTATTTTAATTGTTGCAACGTGTCGGACGTGCCGCGGCGTTCCTTTTTTCCGCGGAAGGAACGCGAAGTCGGTGAATAGGTTTGTCGGTAGAAATTACCGAGATCTGATTTCTACGCGACGCCTCTGCCTTTATCCGTACCCTTTTTTTATTTTTTGCCTCAAGGCAGACGTCTCCGGGACGTCTTACTTCGGACGTTAAAAGGACGTCTGGAAAGTCTTGAACATGTTTTATCTAGATAATGCTTATTCGTAGGTTCGTGCGAAGTAGGTTCTCGATAGCGAACGTTCCTGAAGAAAAGACGGAGAGAGAGAGAGGGGGAAGTGAGGGGTTGATTGCCAGTATCAGTGCGCGATTGTCGGAGTCTCGGGACGGTATCGCATGACTGACAGTCACCGTCGCAGCAACGTCACGGACCGGGCTCGACACGAGGCAACGCGAGGCGACAGACGGAACACATCGGCCGAGCCGAGGGGCCCTTCCAACTCCCAACTGTCCCCCGAGGCTAGCACGCGTCGCCACGTGGCCGGCTAACGAAAAAATAAAGGAGGAACAAGAAAGGTAAAAGCCATCCTGGAGGAGAACAAACTTATTTCTGTACGAGCTGTGGCGGCGCGTCGCGGCGGCCTCGTTTCATGCCCCCCTCTCTCACTCTCTCTCTCTCTCTCTCTGCTACCCCCTTCGCGGACCCCTCTTGTCCCCTTTTGGCTGGCCGATGGCCAGGTACACGCTCGTCGGCGTCGATGGTTTTTCGATGCGTTTCGATCGGTCTCTCGTGATCCTGCTCGAAAATTTGATTCGCTCGTCGATTGGCACTCTCGTCGTTGCCACGGGATTATGGCTCCCCCCCCGATCGTGTTCGACGCGTGTGCAAACTCCTCTCATCTCCCGTCGATTGTCTCCGGCTATGCGTTTTATTAGCTCCTCGAATCGGTTTTATCCGCGCCTTTGCGATACGCGTTCGAGGAATTCGTTCGATTCGTTTTATATCACGCCGCCATGCGGAATATCGCGTTTGTTTTTTTACATCAGCTTCGCTAAAATTGTAAAGACGAGATGATTTATAAATTACAAAAAGTCGTTGTCCGTCGAGTGAAATTATATTATTTGTTATAAAATTAACGAGTCGCTCGGGACGCTGACGACAGATTTAATCATCTAAATATAAACGTCGATTTACGTGCACGCGAAATATCTCGATCGGCCGGCGTAGTGTCGCGTTTAAATAATGTACAGATTAACGTCGCGCGACAGTCGTTAAAGAGGCGGCGGCGCCGGCCCCGGTTTTCCTTGCGGCACCCTCGCGCGCTCGCTCAGTTCATAAAACAAATTTCGGAAAACGTAATTCACTCGGAACTGCTCCGGCGCGGGACGTTTTACGAGTACGCGAGTACGCCGGCCGTAAAAAAATGTCGGCGTAAAGCGCGGTTGCCGATCACGGTCTGTATCTGTCCCGTATACGTTCGCCTCACGGTGCCGTATATACATATTTAACCCCGTATACATCCCCCGGGCAAAAAGTATTCGACCGCGGAGTAAAATATCGACGCGAGCACACAATCTTGCCGATGCGGCTCGACCGTACTGTTTAATACAAAAACCGATCATCTTTTTATCGTGTACTAAAAATCGTCGGCGAGCTCCTGCATTATTTGATCATTAGGAATTATGGTGTATCGGATACGTATGTCAGGTTATATATTTCACAGTTTTTACATTTTCCACACTGTTATTATTTCGTTTGCATTTCATACATTTTCCCTACATTATATATTTATTTATATAGAATTTATTTATTTTTTTTTATACAATTATATATTAGAAATAAGTATTCCTTACTTACCAAGATTATAATAGGTGTAAACCTGTATGCAATCAATATAATAATAGTGCCAGTGTTCCGTAGATTAATTATTTTTTACTACGCAATAAGCAAATATTGCCACGATCGTTTTTTGCTTTGCGTTAATAAAACCTTAGTCGACCGCGGCGTCAGTGTTTTATACTGCACGAAAAGAGTTGCTTGTTCACCCTAAATACTTTTTGCCAGGAGTGTAGCCTATCACGTGACCCCCGGGCGTTTTATACGTGTTGCCACTCTGTGTTTGCTCGCTGTGGGTCATATGCATGGGAACTTTGGAAAAAATATCTACTCACGGCCTAACTCGCCTTCGTCGAAACGCTATGCATTAACTATAATACGAAGTGAATGAAAAAATTCTATCTTTACTCTAACACAATTCCTATTACTATAATCGCTATTGCTAGCATTACTATTATTGTTTGAATTATTTTATAATCTCTATTCCAATAATTCGTTCCAATAAAAAATAAAGAATTATTTGGCAAGAAGAAAGAAATGTTCGACGAAAAATTGAAGAATTATTCTACTATTAAAGTGAAAAATTATTCGACTAAAAATTGAAGAATTATTCTACTATAAAGTGAAAAATTATTCGACTAAAAATTGAAGAATTATTTTACCATGAAGTGAAAAATTATTCGACTAAAAATTGAAGAATTATTTTACCATAAAATGAAAAATTATTCGACTAAAAATTGAAGAATTATTTGACCATAAAGTGAAAAATTATTCGACTAAAAATTGAAGAATTATTTTACCATAAAATGAAAAATTATTCGACTAAAAATTGAAGAATTATTTGACCATAAAGTGAAAAATTATTCGACTGAGAAAATGAAGAATTGTTCGAATAAAAAAGACTGAAGAATACCCCGAAGACGTTAATGATTATAGTCTCTCGAAAGGGCGAAAGGGTGGGCCGTTTCGTGTGTTAACAAAGTATAATTTTGGCATTGTGTACACAAGCGGCGGGCAACGGGGGACGACTCAGCAGCTTCATCTTTGTAGTTTCATCCAATTAGGATCTCGGAAAATCAGGCGTGTCCGATCGAAGTGTGAAATTGTGTTTGCCACATGGCACGCGTCTGCGGACAGATTGTTAGCGAGAAATTAGCAAACATTTTTCTTTTTATTCCCTCTTCCTCTGTCCCTCCCTCCCTCTCTCTCCCTCTCTCTCTCTCTATCTCTTTCACGAAAGAATTTGATTATACGGTTTATGTTCATTATCCAACCTCGTCCCTTGTAATTAATGCAGCTTGTGTAACGTAACTGCGCATCGTGCGGACCCTCGTAAATTCTCTAACGTACAAACTTTCAACAATATTCCCGCGTCTATATTTAAAACACCGCCACGTTTATGTATTTTGTAATTTTATTAATTATATGAATTTACCGCAAACATAAAATCCAGCGAAATTTCCGTAAACGTGAAACGGTGAAAATTTACGAGAGAATTTCGTATATTCAGATATTTCAGTTTATTAACACCGGGCTCGCTTGATTTATTAATACTTGCTTCATTGAATTTATTAACGGTAGGTTTACCTGATTTATCGATACCTGGTTCACTTAATTTATTGATACTTGGTTCACTTTACACAATTCTCAATTCACGGTAATCAAGATTGTCGAAAACTTGGAATAAAAATTACAATATTCCTACGACAATTATTGTCATCGATAAAAAGTTCAACAACTTCTCCGTTTAATAAAATCTATAACAATCTACGGAGTAACGAGATACAGTCGATCAATATCGCGGAAATAATGGAAACGCGCGGCGATCGCACGGTTCCCAAAAGTTTCTTTAAATAAACAATTCGTATCGCGCATCCCGGGCCGCGTCGTCGGCCACCGAAAACGACCGCGTTTAATACGAATGATTGATGATGATTATCGATCGCGCGTTAATAGAACGCGCCGGCACGGAATGGAAGCCAAGGGATTCAAAAATCGCAGGGGCCAACTGACGTTTCCACTTTCCACGGTAGTCGTGGCAGACCGATCCGGCTGGATTACCGATATACAATTAACTCCCGACCCTCCGGGAGTCCCGATATATCTGGCCGTCGGGGCCTCTCCGCCGATTTCCGCTCGTCGGAAACGTCATGTGGCACATTAATTGGACCGGTACCCAGATAAAGGAAGATTCACTTTCTCGCTCGATACACCCCGCGCTGCGGAGCAACCCCTCTATTACAACGTGAATCCATACGGTGCCGCTTTTGTTGCTCGCCCGAACGTGAAAGTCACGGTGTTGCGCACCTTTTTGCAGCTTCCATCGCGCACCTAGGTACCGTTTCTGCAAAATTATATTCCGCGCGACGACGCAAAATTATATTCAAACGATGTTCGATGCAAAACGTGGCGCGAGTCAATTTTTGGGGCGGTTTTATTAGAATTTATAAGGTTCGAATGTTCTTAAATTATTTTGGTATTTATTATAGATGAATATCAAATTATAAAATATTAGAGATTAATCTAGACTGGTAAATAAATTTTACAAGAACAGAAATAGTCTGAAGCTTTGTGGTAAAAGTATTAAAAAGTAGTAAAAAGTATTAAAAAGTAGTAAAAAATAGTAAAAGTAGTAAAAAGTAGTAAAAAGTAGTAAAAGCGTAATTCTGAGTCAGAAGGTGGATTCAAAAGGACTCGAGTAGCCATCGCAGCCGCGTTGATTGAATTCTCGGTGAAAACGCATCGGCTCTGAATAAAAAGAAGGAACGCCTTTGAGGTACGTGTTTTGCGTGGACGCGAATTGTAATGTCTCTCCGGCGGCGGCATATGGCACCGAAAACTGGCTCGGCATACATAACTTTAAACGAAGCACCGAGATAGTACCACCTGCCTCTCTCACTCATTTTAATTTGTCACCACGTTCTCGCCATCGACGCGGTCGTCGTCGTCGTCATCGTAGTAGTAGTAGTCGTCGTCGTCGTACGGAGTAAGACTTTCTCTGTCTGTTTCACCCGCGGCACCACGAAATCCGAACGCGTCGGCTCCACGCGAGAATTCTCTTCCTTTTTGGTGTAGCACCGGCGGAACGCGTACTATGCCCGTAAGGAAAGCGGTTTCTGCATTTCGCCCGTTTCTTGCCCCCCCCCCCCCCCCCCCCTCCCAATTATCCGTCGCTGAAAGGAAAAAAATTCATTTTTCTACATTGGATAACTTCTCGTGTCGTAATTGCTCCGACCGGGGAACGGTCCCTCGTACTTTCATGTTTCTTTAACCCCTTGTAGTACGTCGTGTCGCTTTATGCGGCACATACTCATTAGCTACATTTTCGTTACTTTGCCGCAAAACCTTGCCGCCCGGGCAAACTGCGGAAATATATTCGGCCGGTTCGGTAAAATCAGATGTTCGTGCGATTCAACGTAATCGAATAAAATGTCGAGCTCGTATAATAAAATACAATATAAATAGAATTTAATATAATAAAAATTTAATATAATAAAAATTTAATATAATAAAATTTAATATATAAAATAAAACGTCGATAAACTCCGATCTGCATTTCTTCCTCACGAATTCGAAAGTCTAAATCGCTCTGTTATTGCAAAACGATTCTCGACTTAATATTAAAAGCGTATTATCGATTATCGTAAAAACGCTATGAAATTATTGTAATTTAATTTCGGTGACCCACTCCCCGTAGACGGCTCCGCAGACATATCTCTTCTTTCTTCGTTCGCGTAATTTTAACGACGAGAGACGCAATCGTGCCGAGAACTCGTCGAACGAACGACTTCGCGAAGCGGCGGCGAACGACAAAATAAATTCAACAATAAAGCGGTTCGTATAAAACAGCATCGCGTACTTAAAAGTCCATTAAACGCCGAGCTTGAGCACAGCTGCCTTAGTTCGTAAAGAAAAACTTCACCGGCCGATATCGTGAATTGCTCGATGTTATTGCGAGAGAGGAGCATCGCCGGAAGAAAGTGTGAAGTAACGTAAAGCGGGGATCGGCTTAATCCGTATCGCTCGATGATTTCCATATTAATAGTTATGTAAATGAAGAAAGTAGGACTTCACGAGATCCGGCGTCGTTAACAGGGAATTTTTTCGGGAGGGTGGTGCTCTCGTTCGATTGCACGCGTTTTAAAGTATTCTTTTTTTCTTTTGCAAGCAAACGACGCGTTCGGTTCTTAATCGTTTGCTAATGTCTTGTTTTAATTTCGACAATTTATCCGTGACTGCGCCCGCCCGATGCGTTCGATCATGGCGCGTGGGAGGTATCGACTGGCGAAACAATTAACATGTAAGATGTAAGAGTCGATTTTCTGTTTCATTTCGTCAATCTTCGTCTCAACTTGGGATCCACAGGCTGTAAGAAAATTTGATCGGGCGAATTTCCACGATCGAGGAGTAAAAAAACACAGAGTACACTTTGTTCTAGGACAAGTATAATATATACTAATCGTGTACGGTCGATTCGATTGGCGGCGTCGACCAGATGCGAGACGTCGAGGGGTATCGTAAAAACCGACTTTGTCCGGCTTTAACGGGAATGTCGCGTGATGATCCCGAAATGGAGTTACATGGATATTAAAGGGGGCAGAGAGAAGAAGAGCGGGTGCCCCCCCCCCCCCCCCGCTATCGTGAAAGCAAAAATCTTCCCAAGGGACTCCTATCCCCCTTCGCCGTTGTCATTAAATGCGCATTATCGCGGTGCCTGCACAGGAGAGCCGATCAACTTTCGTCTACGTGACTTAGAATCGAATCGATCGACAGCATATTACAAGCCGCGTTTCCGTTTTGTTTCGACAATTATTTCGGCTGGTCCTGCATATATAATAATTTTATATAAAATAAATAAAAAAATTACTGGGTCAAATAGATCATCGTAAATTATTATTGTTATCAATATACATTAACCCTTGTATGGTTCTGTTAAATTCTTGGAGTGGCAAGGGTTAATTTATATTATTATTAATATATATATTAATCGATGCTGTTAACATTAATATATAATATAATAATTATCGATGGCGTTATCGTCTAAATAGTTTGGAAGAATATACCTTCAGCTTTGGTATTAGTTCGCGAGCGACGAAGAGCGGCGATCTGAAAACGCCGCGGCGTTCGGGAACAAAGAGGTCTGGGTGAAAAGCAGTCGATTTAAAAGAAACTCGCCGGAATCGTTTCGCGCGAAGCGTGCACCGCCGGGAAATACATAAAAACAGGACACACTCGGACATATTTCGAAACTGAAGCAGCTGTAAAAATATAAATCGGTCGGATGCAAGCACGCCGGGAATAATTGGAAACAGCAATTTTCTCTTCCTCCGCCCGAGGATAATTGAGGCTGTCGATATTGATGGTAGGAACGGCTAAATGCACGTGCCGGGGCCCCCGATGTCACTGCGTCTCCCGCCTTGTGCATCGTCGCCGCTTTCATTCGACGCGGATATGAATTTTGATGACGAATAATTCCCGGCTCCGTGGAAATCAGAATCGAACACCGCGACTTTCACGCGCGGGCAATTTCCTCGGCACGCACTGTCGCGCCAGGGCGCGTTCGTTTTGCATAAACAACGACGACCAGGAGATTCCTACAGCCATATAATAACAATAGTAATAATAGTAATAATGATAATGATTGATATTACCGCATTATTATCGATCGAACAAAATAATTAAATAGAGAAAGAAATCTCTTGTATATTCTATAAATAATACAGACAGATACAGAGAACTTAAAAGAATTATTAAGAAATAGTAAAAAGGTATTGGATGGATGGTCAAGAATGGTCAACAAAAGGAATCTGTGCCTAAATTATGGTCGACCATCGAGCACTTTCCGCCTCTCGGTCCTAATTAGATCTCTCTGTTTCTAGGTGAGGCGGGCACGCGCGAACGCGCCGCGTCGGTGTGCGAACACTCGGCAGTGTGTGTGTGGGGGTCCGTAAAGCGGAAAAGCATATACACGAGAAGGAAGAAACGGTACAGGTGTGGCGGTGGAAAACGGTCAGCTGCGCGTTCCACAGGCTCCACGAACTGGCTCGTGCAGGCGAAGTAACTCTGTCGTAGCCGCCGCTCGCATGCTACCCGCATATATCCTCCCTGCCCTGTCTTCTTAATCTTGACATAACCTTCGCGACGACCATTCTCGTTCGTTCTTTCTGTTGTTTACAGCTCCGGCGATCGGCGCGAACGTGCTTCGACGAGAAACGGCGAAACGCCAATCACGACGCCGAAAGACGACCGCTGTCGACGTTAAATCGGTTCTGGGAAGACTTCGAAGGAAGTCCGGTATCTTTAAATTATGTATATTGCGTGCTGTTATAAGAATGCGTCGTACTACGCTGGAGTACACAGTTGTATATAGCAATAAATAATTGTAGATAATAATACATAGCAACGCATGGTAATAAATAATAGTATATAGTATTACGTAGTGATGCATTGATATACATGGTAATAAATAATAATATATAGTATTACACAGTGGTACATTGATATACATGGTAATAAATAATAATGTATAGTAGAAAATAATAATATAAGGCAATAGGAGAAATATATAATAATATACAGTAACACGTGCAATGTCGCGTCTTATATAAAATTGTTACAAAACGGGTTAAAATATTATTGCGGTAACCCTACGCTGTCGATGTTACTACTTTTAACGATCATGAAACTGTGCAATCGTCTCGGAACAATATTTCGCCAACAAATTTATAACATTAGATACCGAATAATCAATGCTGTACAATAAACGGTCGATAAAACGTGGGGACAGGCTGTGCAAAAGCGGGCGTCGTTAAAGCATTAAAAAAAAAAGAAACAAATCAAAGAAGAGGAAGAAAAAGGATTCGGCGACCGATCTCCCAGCTGTTGAACGGAATCTGTAACCGAATTTGGAGCCGATTAGATCGAGCCGCGCCGTGAACGGTCTTCCCGATGCCGGCGGACTCGAAATGAATTCATTTGCCAGCGAAGAAGAGAGGATGTACACAACGAGATAGCCCCGGAGAGATGATTAATTAATTTCAAGCACCGCGAGCGCCATTTGCATAATTCAGGGTTCATTGTGCCCGGTTTCGTGATCCCGGGCGCAGGGGGAGGAGGAGGAGAAGCCGGGGGGGAGGGGGTTAGGGAAGAGAGATGTCGGCAGGTAGTTTCCGAGAGAAAAAAATAAAACAGGTGCAACCGCTCGGTTCACCGGCAGCTAGACACGCTTTATCTCCACTGATTTATCGGCGCCGAACAAATTGTACGCTATACTTCACCTGTTGCCCTTCCGCGGCTGAATTCCGGCCCGCCGCGGGGCCCCCGAGACATTTTTCAACCACGCGAACGGATACGTTCGTCCCTTCTGAACGAACGCGCTGATTTTTCAACCCTTTGCGCTCGAACTCCGCCGCTAGAAATTGTTGTATCGTCCCGGCAGTTACAAAAGCAACTCGGTCGCGTTGTTAATATAATTTACGAAATATTGGTAAAACGCAGAAACGAATTGATGTTAAGAATTGTATTTAAATCGCATTGTTTTTGAATTACTTATCCCTTTGCACTGAAATTGGCGACTTTCAAGCGCCCGCTAAAAATTGTTCTACCATTTCTGAAAACAGTCGTAAAAAACTGTTAAAATTTCGATTATCGTCACATGAATCGTTTAAAATAGAATCAAAACAGCTTCGACCGCAAAGGGTTAAGACGCTCGTCGTGTCTTCCATAATTTAACCGTTGCGTAGAAATAATACGTACAAACCTTATGCAATTATGTGACGAGTAGTGAATTTGTAATTGTGAGAACGTGTATCCGAAGTACGTCCCGCGATAAGAGGCCGCGTACTCGTGATAAGGTGAACTGTTTCGACGGTAACGATTACGGCTGTTAACTGCTGTCCATGTTACACTTGCCTTGGTTCAAGTGTAACATGGACAGCATGTTCACGTATTTCGGCTGTATCCGCGTGCGCCGATGCGAAAAGATTTGCCCGACTTTCGAGAACAAGGGCTCGTGCGAGACGCAGATCGCCGGCACGCACAGGTATTCCAACGCGATCTTCATCAGCCGTGGAAACATTGTTCTGCCCTCCGTGTTCCACCAGGAGATTGGATTCGATTTCCTGTTGATTAGTTTCAGACGGAGGTACCTGCGAAGATCGACGAGAATAGCCTCGCGTTAATTATCGATTTGTTTCTTGGGAATTTATGTTACGGTGGATAGTTTTGATATTTTTAATATTTGATATTGATATTTTAATATTTAATTTTAATATCGATATTGTTACCACAACAATATAATATTATAATATAAATAATATGTATGATATTCATATCGCTCACCTGTCTAACTCATCTTTCAGCGAGTTCGTGAGGCATTCCGTCTCGGCGGCCGCCTTTTGAACTTTCTTATCGAACTCTGCCCAAAGACTGTCGTTCGGCTGCAAAACGGTATCGTAGCTGTCCGGCATCGTCGTAGTGGCAAGCT
Source organism: Augochlora pura (assembly GCF_028453695.1). NCBI lineage: Eukaryota > Metazoa > Arthropoda > Insecta > Hymenoptera > Halictidae > Augochlora > Augochlora pura. Next base: position 23,666,624 of record NC_135777.1, on the reverse strand, counting down.
GAGGCGAGTCGTTGTAGTTACCGGTCTCGCAAAATCTACAGCGACCGATCAGCTGATTCTGAACGAGCGCGACGGACTCGCTCGATCGGAACGCGATGCTCTTGTATCTGGGATCCAAGAAGGTCGCGATCGAGTAGACGGGATGGGTCTCGACGTTCTCGAACCGCCGGCCGAGTTCGTTCAGCAAACGCACCCTTAAGGACGTCACGTCGATCGGCAGTATCTCCTGATTCCTGAGAGCGGCTCTGACACAGTGGACGATCGGTATTATCTTCGATATGGCGACGTTCTTGTCGCCGGACACCTCCTCCGTGGCCTCGAACAACGGCTTCAGCACCTGAACCGTCCCGGAGATCACCGCCCACTCGGTCTGCGATATGCAGGGCACCTGGACGAAGCGGATCAAGCGATCATTTTAACAATGCCTTTGTTAACGATACACCTACAGAGGTCTAGGAGCGACTGACAAAAGTTACGAATTGCAGGTTAGAATTCAGTCGAATTTTTCTAATTAGACATTTTTTGAAAGTTAGAATCTCACTTGTAAATTACAAGATCTAATTTTTAAAATTCAATTTCTAGAATGTAATTTCTAAAATTTAAAATTAAAAATATTTAATATTTACAGTCTACGCGTTGGACTTGTACCCCCGTTTCAACGCCATGAGCCTTGATCTACGTATGTAATCTATACCACCACGTACTCTACGAAGAGAAATTACAACACCTGCGACGGGTCCGCTTGCACCACCGACAAAATAGATCTTAGATCGAGGATGCCGCACAGCATCGAATACGTGGACTTCCAGTTGCCGGGGACGTCGCGTTTCAAGCACGTGGTTCTGGACAGGTTCTGCCTCGCTCGCTCGTTCTTCACGGCTTCGGCCACCACGTGGCTGGATCTGGACAGATCGACGATGTCACGGCACTTCTCGAACACGCAGAGCAGGCCTGTGGTCCCCCTGATCGCCTCCAGCACGATCGTGTTCAACGCGCTAGCGAAACAGAAGATCTGTCTGCGCGACGTCGAAGCCGCGCTCGTGACCGAAACGCCGTCGTCCACGCGGTTCTGGACGATCGTTTTGATCTTCCCGGTGATCTTCCACATCTCCGCGGTCCTCTCGACGATCTCGTAAAGGTTCTCGGCGGCGAGCCTAGCCGGGACGTACGACACCTGCAAACAGAGCTTGTGATTTCACGTGCACTTTACGAGGAACCGCGCGTTCAAAGAGGCGATACTCTTTTATAATTTTTTAATAACGTAACACCTCGATGAAATCTTTCGCCACTTTGCAAATATCTTCTTTAACGTTTCAAGATGCAACATGATTTTTTTCGTGACATTTCCTCCACGTTCAATGAAACGGTACTTGCTATTAGTTATGGGCTTTCTAATTATCTATATATTTAAGAAACGAATTAGGTATCGTTCGAACGTCTTAAAGTCGTCCATTTCAAGACGTAAGACGCTCAGATCTAACATAGCCGTAAAGTGGACGTCTCTGAGTCGAGTCATGACACAAAATAACGGATACCCTCTACCCTTATTTTAAACAAATTTGAAACAACGATCTCCACCTGCAACGCGTTTTCTCGCAGCGCCTCCTGGGCGCAATAGTGCGCGGTGATCGCCAGAAACGACATTTTTCGGTTCGCCTCTGTCCACGAGTCGATCGCGAGATGAATGCTGTCCACGGTAGACAGTTTCTCGGAGATCGCTCTGCACGTGGTCGCGTAGAGGGCCGGCAGGTATTTCGAGGCGAGGGCGTTGCGGCTCGGCAGCGTGTACCTCTCGTCCAGGGTCCTCACGAATCCAACGAATCCCCTGCCGTTCACTATGGAGAACGCGTACACGTCGCCGGCTATCATCAGCAGCAGAGAGTTCGTTATTTCTTGGGCGCGTCGGGAGTCCGACGGATACGGCTGCGCCTTGTTCTCCGGCCTGGAAGCGCGCTCCGGTGCGACGGGGCTCGCGGCGACCGGACACCGACTCGAAACGCTCGGCCGTTCTCCGTCGGTCGAGTTCGACGACACCACGATGTCGCCTAGGATCTTCTTGTGGTGGATGCGGATGTGCGACCACAGGTTCGTCGTGTTCCTGCAGTACGGCAGCACGAGGCCGCACGCGTTGCACTTCACCTTCGCGGTGCTGTCCTTCTCGACGAACTCGGAGAAGTGCAGCCAGATCGCGCTTCTCTTCGCTCGCACTTTCGGCATCGCTCTCGACCACGCGATCGATACACTGTTCGACACCACTGCGATTGTTCGCACGATTGTTTAAACTTATCGGTGGGCATATATTTCGTCGCCGCGTACGTCGCCCGTTCTATCGCCCGTTCTATCGCCCGTCGATCTTTCTCACGCGTTGGTAATGTTAGGAAATGCTCGCAGAATATTCCGATTTCTCGATGCCAACTCCCTCGCGGGTGTCTTCGTTTCTTTCTATCGGACGTCGATGACTCGGCGTATTAGAAACGATCCTATCCTTATCGATAGCGTATCGATAATATATTGAACCGAGTTAAGATAGCAACATTAGGAGCAAACAGCGGCACTGGTCACGCGGGACAGAAAGCCTTTTCGAACGCGAATGCTATATTTTTTAATTCCCGGAGAATTTCGGAGGACTTTGCTGTATTTTACCTGCTTGATTTTTACAAGTCAGAGATTAATTCGATTTAGATTAAATAACTTTGTATTTATTGTACGATAAATGTAAAGTTAATTGTACTCGAAGATAAACTGGGGACGCTTCAAAATACACTAAATGTACAGTAAATGTATAGTATATATACGCTATAAATGTACTAAAAATACGCTAGAAGCACTCGAAACCTTGCATCGCGTGCTACAAGTCGCGCAATCTCTTCGCGACGCAATGGTACATTTAAAGCGATGTAACTTTGTGAAAAAAAATCGTAGCGACTTGGTTCACCCCTTAAATTAAAGGGGAAAGTTCAAGCTTTGCGACCCAGTGAATGGCATTCTCGTAAAAAAATAATTCGGATCAGTAGAGGACGTTGAACTTTGCACTTTTTCGGCATCGCGAACACGCCCTCGTGTCCCGACATCTAGAATATTTAAGTCATAGCAATCGCATGATATTGTAAATTAAAATACACCATCGTAAAGAGGAAGCTTCAAGCTTTAATTTAAAAAAAGAGTCATAATTTTATGATTACTTTCAAGGGAGTCACAGCTGCTCGAAGATCGACAACTTTTGCAACGAGAAATTAGCGTTGCTTCGATCACGGTGTTGATTGTATATTGGTGTAAAAATTGCAACAACATTGCTTGAAAATCCGAATGAACATTTTATTATTACTTGTATAAGCTAATAATAGAAAACAGCTGTTTTTAGTGGTCGGTAAATCCGGCGTGTAGTAACGAGGCGATAAGATAAGTATCACCGATAAACGTAATATATTTCAATAGATTTTATCGAATATAAACGAGCATAGTACGACTATCGAACTAAACTATGGAAACTATACTTTTAGGCTGCGAATATTTCCGACGAGGTCAGCGGCAAGGTTCCTCTTAAAAACATCCACCTGGACAAACATCGGCCGCGCATTATTCAGCAATAAATAATTGCGCGCGCGGAAATCGGTCGGAAGCGGCGGCCGCGCGTTGTAACCCCCTGACAAAGCCGGCGTCGTTCCACGATCCACGATCCACGGCATCGTTCGATACAGGTGGCCGACGATAATTCAGAACTCTTTAAAAAAGTGTTTGGTTTCGTTCCAATTATTAATACAAGCTGCTGGAAACTTGAACGCGAACGCGCATGTCAAAATTAGCGATGCATCCCCCCGTTGCACCGGGGGGGAACGCGGGCACGCGCGCGCGCGTGTCTTAAACTGGGCCAAGTGCACGATAACAAATAATTCGTGGGCCTGACCCGATCCGGTTTAATGCGCGCGGCGCTGCGGCAGCGCGGCACCGGTCATTCCGACCGACTCGCCGGATTTTGCCGTTTTAAATCGTTCCCATAAAGAAGCGGAGTTTCATCGAAACGCTTACAATACAATATCACGCGCTTATAACGCGATAATATTACAAGATGGCCGGATAAAAATTTATTCCTTTGTTTCAACGATTCTGTTTAAATTTTTTATTAATCGCGATAATATTATAAGATGGCCGGATATATTCCTTTGTTTCAACGATTCTGTTTAAATTTTTTATTAATCGTGATAATATTATAAGATGGCCGGATATATTCCTTTGTTTCGACGATTCTGTTTAAATTTTTTATTAATCGACCTTCATAGCGGTATAGTTTAAGCAACTGTTACACGATTAGTTTCTTGAAAATATCTCTTTAAATAATTCTCCGTCGCGTTTGGCGCGAGCATTTCGAAAAAAAGCTCTCGCCAAGGAAAAAAACTACGGCACGCGGTGAACTCGTAAGAAAGAATCGTTGAAAAAAGGATGGTTACAAAATGGAGTTTTTAGGCGTCCCGGCAAGAGGACTATGTACCCACCTTCCCCGCCGCGCCGGGAAAAGGGAGAGTGGTGTGCCGGCTCTCCGTTCCCGCGTGACATTTATTTTGATGGCCGCTTATTTGCGCCCGCTTGCAGTGCCGAGCACGTGCTACCCGGATCGATCGAAAAGGGGTCCCGGCGGTGGCGAGCCGCCGTGGCATGCCGTCGCGCACACACCGTCCTCTCCTCCGTGTCCCCGTAACAAACCGTCTGCGCCGCCGAGAAATCGTTCTCCGACGCCGTAGCATCCTCCTCGCCGCGTCGCGCTTCTCTATCTCGCTTAACGATCCGAGCGATCCGCGCGAGATACGCCGCAAAGGATACGCGGCGCAAAAAAGGACCGGGCCAATTGCTCGGGCGAAGCTCGCCTTTCCCTCGGCGACACGCCGGTAGTCACCGGTTCCGCGAAATTAGCGTTGTCGTACGTTCCGCCGAACGAACGGTGGAGACCGATCGGATGCGGGCAGACGCGAGACGTCCCGATCCCGATTGCCGCGACATCGTACAACCTGTTGCAACGGAGAAGACAGGGCTCCCACTCGCGGACGGGGCAGATTCGGTGATAAGCGTTAATTAATAGTAATGTGCGTCGATCGTAATGTATCGGCTCGACGATGAATGGACAGGTGCCGGCAGCGACGTTGGTCCGTTTTCGAGTAGGCGGAACGTTTAGCAGTTGACGTACGATTTTTCTGCAAGCTACAAATTGTCCGATAAAAATTGCGAGAATTGTACTATTATTAATGTCATTTCAAACGTTCGTCGCTAGGTCGCTAAGCAATTTTTAACCCTCTTAGTACCGAACAACGATATATGTATCGTCGTTGGCTCTTGTTGACAAGATAGTTTTCTAAATATTTTGATTAAACAACAATTTCATTTCTTATTTCTTCATTCCTTTTTGAATTTGTTATTTATCAGTCTTTTCAAAATTCTTGCAATTTCTTCCCGAAACTTTATCAAACTTCGTCAAACGAGTTTGAAACATTTCGCTCAGATATAGACTCTTCTGGCCGGTACTAAGAGGGTTAAAGATGTCCGCTGCGGAGACATCGATTTTTATGCCGATTTCAAAAATGTCCCCGCTGCGGGGACGTCGACTTCTATGACAATTTAAAAATGTCACAGACCGCGAAGGGCTAATATATTGTTCATTGGATCGTTTGTTCGTGAAACGGACGCGGCGGGGTCCGTTCACCAGGCCGCGTCTTCGCCGAGCAATGTCTGCTCCTGCGAACGCAACGTGCCTCGTGAGAAGCGTAAATAATGAGGGACAGCTGAAGAAGCTCGCGTGCGCCCATACGCGGAGCATTCGCGCGTCCTCCGTTGCACGATCATTCAGCGGCTTCGATCTGCATACATAAAATCAAAAGGCGTCCGGAGCCGAGCCAGGTCCATCGAGGGACACGCCTCCGTCTAGTAGCCCGGACGCGATAGTCGCTTCGTTGGCCATCGGTCAATCTCTTTGCTCACAATTATCTTCGTGCGCGCGACACCTTATACTTACCGATATTCAATGTCCATTTCACCTGTCTTTATTATATTTCGAATAATAATTCATTGGACCAAGTTGGATCAGATTGTACGTTCTGTAACGTCTTCTAGTCGAATCATCTACGTTCATCGTTCGACGACTTTTCCATGACAGGAATAAAAGTAGATATTCTTATTTTTGTAATTTTATCGATTCTTTGATATTATCGTCTGCCATAAATATTTAAACATTTTAATTTTTCATTACTCGCGCGATAGTTTACGATCGCCCTTGACGTCTGTGATAAATTAAAAATGATGCAACAATGGTCTCGAATACCTCCAGGGTCTTATATTTCACCTCGTAAAATTTGTCGCGGCGTCGCGGAAGAAATTCGGTCGTCGAAACAGTGTTGCAAATCGATCACGCGGCCGATCCTCGGGCGAAAGAGAAAGAGAAAGGAGGAGGAGGATCGGAGGGAGGAACGTATCGATAGGAGAGAAGAGAGTGCTAGAGGAGAGAGAGGGAGGGAGGGGGAGAGATTTATTCCGGGCTCTGGGTTCCGGAAAGCTGCAACCGGTTCGAGTTTCTGTAATCGGAGTTAAACGCGCCTCGAGGGCAGGCGCGCGCGTTTAAATCCAAAAACCGCGGTAACACCGGCGAGAGAGATACCTTCCTTAAACCACTTTAATAACGCATCGACGCATCGCGAATTTAAAATTACACTGACGACTTACTCGAGCAGCGCCGATAAGGATCGGGCGGGGAAGGCCGATGCAAAAAACCAGTCCAAGTCAGTGGCGCAAACTGATAAACCCCGATAAAACGGTGCACGTGTGCATCGAAGATATACCGGTGCGTCGCCGTCGTCGTCGTCGTGCCTTCCGCCGTCTCTGCGAGCGTACACCTTTCGCAGAGATTGCAACACTTTCACGAGAGCAGGACACGCGAAACAATCGGCGAGGGCCGCGTCATTGTGTGGCCACACGGATCGATTGACTCCGATCATTGAAACCGCGATCTTAGAGAAAGTGCTCGTCGCAGCCCTTCTCTGCTTCCTTAATAATTTCACGATGCTGTCATTTTTGATCGTCATCTGAAAATGCATCGCGTTACAATTATACTATAGTCGACGGCCGGTCCGTTGTTATTTCGTTATTTATTTTCCGACAATTCAGCGAAATTTGCTTCAACCCCTTAGACATACTTCCACGAATCCGTGACACGTCGTGAAAATTTCTAGTAAAAGCCTGTTGATAAGATAAAATAAGTAAGCTCTAATAATATTATAAAATTTTTTAAATATTAGTTATCTTTCGGGATTAATAAAATATATAGAAATAAAATAGTAAATCGCAAACATAAAATATGCTGTTTAAAAAGACATAAAGAAGAGAAGAATTTTATTAGTAATACTTACGTTAGCATTTATTGAATTAAATATTGATATTTTAAATAATTACTTCATATTATATTCGGTTATATATTTGAATATTGTTTATTACGAATTTTAATACCGAAATGATTCGGCCATTTGTTCGCAGGTATCTCCGTTTCCGTAATTCGAGGAGAGAGATATTTCTTCGAAACGGCACCTGAGCTGCAGAGCCAATCGAAAGCAATGAACTTCCGTGATCGCAATTTTCTTGCAAGCTGTAGAAATGCTGCCGCGCGATACGATAAAACGATTAAGCGGTTCGTTGTGAGTTTGGATGGCAGGTGCCAATAAAAATCGGTTAAGCCTTATTACGGGTGACCTAGATTTGGATACGACTACATGCAGACCTTGTAATCTTAATAAGGTGATCCGCCGAATGAACGGCCAGGCGGCCGGCTCGGCCCGGCTCGACTCGGCCCGTGCCACTTGTCCCGTGATGATTGAATAATCTCGCGGGAGAAAATGAGACCTGATGTTCGCGGAAATAAAATATCCATACACGTGACGCTTTTTTCCCCCTCCGTCGTCAACCGTGAAATCTGCTTCCGCACCGCAATTTCTCGTTATTAATTTCTCGAAATTTCTTTGGTTAGCCTCGTCATTTATTTATAACAAATTCACCGCTTCTCTTTTATCGCGATGCCACGTGTGCGTAAACTGCTCAACCTTTTTCAAAAATTATATGCAACATTAATTGGACCAACGTTTTTATACATGTAATACTGTATTTATCGTGAATCTTTCATATTTATTATTATTCAGACGATAAAAAGAACATTATACGAATGATTTAAAAAATACTTGAATTTGTGTAACAAACTTTCTAAATTATTTCTGCATTGAATTACTATATACCAAGCCTTATGAAGGACATTTATATATTAACTTATTCATAAACTGTTCCAAGCGCAAAGAGAAATAATTAAAAGCCTATAATTTGAATTTCTGACGCCTCTGCTCTTCGGGTAAAATAGATCTCTGTTCGAACGATGCCGCTGGATAGAGTCGAACAGGTGACGCCATCTTGCGGCGATGAACGGAAGGCGAAGGTAGACTGACACAATTGGCACAACGCAAGCGTAGCCCTGGGGATTTGGTTCGGAAACGAGCAAATCGGTACATGTATTTGGTGCATCGCGTGCATCAGAAAAGAATTCAAAATGAAAGTGCTTTCGTGATAGTATATCCCACTTAAATCCAGTGTGTTGCATTTTAACCGCGGTTTGGCTCCCCCAGGCAAGACAACGTTCGGCATGTGACATTATGCTATAAGCTGTAACCATATCGTCGACAAGGAAGCTGAAAGTCCATATCAGATCTTTGTTTATTACTTGCCAGCGGAGGAACTACCAAAAATCCTTGGTGATCTCAACAAAATTTAGTCGAGCGTGCTTCGTAAAACATCACGGTCATTATACAGTGAGTGTCAACGATGTTTCTATCACACTTTCTCGTGTCTATGGATCGTCGAGTTTTTTAAAAAACACTTTCACACGTTCGAGTGCGATTACGATAGTGTACGTATCTGAAATGCTTGATACAGTTTCTGTCATTTATTCAGCCTGTCAAACTGTGTGTTTATCGGGAAAAACATTCCCCCTCTTTTTCCCCTTCTTTGTTTTTTTGTAAGATACATGTTGGTATTAAAGACATGGTTTCAAAAGATTCTCATGTGCTCAGTCATTATGCCAGAAACATTTCTGTTTTATAAATCTGTAATTGATGACACCGATCATGCAATGTTTTGGTTCAAACTGTAATTTCACAGTCCAATAGCAATGTAATGCTTTAATTGCTGGACAATACTCTGTTTCAATAGTACACAGCAAGTGTCCATTTTTATTGTCATTATACTTCTACCCACAGTGTTTGTGCCCTGTAATTTATACAATATTTGAACTATTTCTCACATATCTGTACGTTTTATTTTCAAATATGTATGACTTCGTATCGCATCTTTCTTTTATACTTTGCAAATGGAAATAAATTATTTGGAATGTATTTCACTGCTAAAGATTGTTAATACATTCAATAATGGACCCATTTTCACATATCTGGTGCTCAGTGGAAGATCCAATTATCTATCACAAGTACAAGTGTAGTCCACAGGTGAATTGCCTGGGATTGAATGTATTAAAACGCTATTATTAGGACTCTAATCTTATCTGTATTCACATAAATGCATTTTGTATGTTGAGCGATTTCAAGTATCAACTCGCTATAAACTGCTTTGCTGTATAAGAAGTTAATAGCTGTGTAATCCTTTTCAATCATACCTCGAACGGTGTATTAAACTTTATGGAAAAGTGATTGCACCAACGACTCATTTGAATGCTCAGGAATTGGAGAATCGAATAAAGAATATACGTTTGAATTTCAGGAATCGAAGAAGATTAGGGGTCCTAGTGCGGGCACGTTCCAGAGCTGTGGTGGTTGGTGAATGGTGTTGCAGATAGACTCGGTGTGGGGTTGGGCGTCACCCCCACTGCGCCTCCAGCTAGGGGGGTCGAGGGGCGCCTCGGGGAGAGCGACCGCGGGCGCCCCATCCTCGCAGAGGATGGGTGAAATGGTTGTGGAACGAGCGCCTTCTCCAGCCCGTCTCAGCCATACCTCTGAGAAGCATCCTCGTGCTACGCTCACAGAACTGAACGTTCTTCGTCGGCATCGGGAGCTTTGCGATGTCGTGCTCAATGTCGGCTCAAGAAAGATATTTGCGCACCGTGTCATCCTTTCAGCGTGTAGTCCGTACTTCAGGTGAAAGAAACGATCCGTAATCCTTGGTCTTCCAGCCTAGTTAGAACCGTAACTGATGTTCAGTATGCTTCTATATTGCAGAGCAATGTTTACTGGGGAGTTGGCGGAATCTCGACAAACTGAAGTGACGATTCGCGACATAGACGAAATGGCAATGGAATTATTAATAGACTTTTGTTACACTTCACACATCATCGTCGAAGAAGCAAATGTTCAAACTCTCCTTCCAGCAGCGTGCCTTCTCCAGCTAGCAGAAATTCAAGAAATATGTTGCGAGTTTCTCAAACGCCAACTCGACCCCTCTAATTGTCTAGGTATACGAGCGTTCGCGGACACTCATTCTTGTCGAGAACTTTTACGAATCGCGGACAAGTTCACGCAACATAATTTTCAGGAGGTATGTTCCTCTTTCTGGTCATTCTCGTTTCAATGTATTCTATCATGCCGATTAATGTCGCGCCCGTTATCGTTCTCCGATAGGTGATGGAAAGCGAAGAATTTCTGTTACTACCCGTTGGCCAGTTAGTTGATATTATCTCTTCGGATGAGCTGAACGTGCGAACAGAGGAGCAAGTATTTAGCGCGGTGATGAATTGGGTTAAATACAACGTTACCGAGAGGAGGCAACATTTGGCGCAAGTTCTCCAGCACGTCCGACTACCACTTCTTAGTCCAAAATTTTTAGTTGGCACCGTAGGGTCCGATCTCCTAGTGCGATCCGACGATGCGTGCAGAGATTTGGTGGACGAAGCAAAGAATTACTTGCTGCTTCCCCAAGAAAGGCCGTTGATGCAAGGTCCTAGAACACGTCCCAGAAAACCAACTAGACGCGGCGAGGTGTTATTTGCAGTGGGAGGATGGTGTTCAGGCGATGCAATTGCGAGCGTTGAAAGATTCGATCCGAACACCGCAGACTGGAAAATGGTCGCACCGATGAGTAAAAGACGATGCGGTGTAGGAGTTGCAGTACTGAACGACTTATTGTACGCAGTGGGCGGCCACGATGGACAGAGCTATTTAAATAGTATCGAAAGATACGATCCCCAAACGAATCAGTGGTCCTGTGATGTAGCGCCAACTACGTCTTGTAGAACGAGTGTAGGTGTTGCAGTATTGGATGGTTTTCTTTATGCTGTGGGCGGTCAGGATGGTGTACAATGTTTAAATCACGTCGAAAGGTATGCTGTCGTGGGAATAAATGTACAGAGTGGGATCAAGTTCCGCAGTGCAATAGAAATATTCGAATAGAAAAGTATTGATCTTGTATTAACAATCGATTTTCTTTAGGTACGATCCTAAAGAAAATAAATGGTCTAAAGTATCACCGATGACAACCAGAAGACTTGGTGTTGCTGTTGCTGTATTAGGCGGTTATTTATATGCCATCGGCGGGTCTGATGGACAGTCGCCTTTGAATACAGTAGAGAGATATGATCCAAGGCAAAATAAGTGGTTTCAAATATCTCCTATGTCTACGAGACGTAAGCATTTAGGCTGTGCTGTATTTAATAATCTAATTTATGCCGTCGGAGGGCGAGATGACTGTATGGAACTCTCGAGTGCGGAACGGTATAATCCTCACACAAATTCGTGGAGTCCGATAGTGGCTATGACATCGAGAAGAAGCGGGGTAAGTGCGATTGTAAATTTTTATAGAACGATGCAACACCGGAGACGTTTATAAAATTAAATGAACGGCATCGTTCAACCGGCCCGCGTTTTTCTTGCGCGTTTGTATCAGTTCTCCCATTGTAAGTCTACAATGACCCGACACGATCTCTCCAGGATGGTGTACAATTTTTTGTATCATATTGCAGGTGGGTTTGGCGGTAGTGAATGGTTTGCTATACGCTGTAGGTGGCTTCGACGGAACTGCCTATTTAAAAACAATAGAAGTGTACGATTCGGAACAAAATCAATGGAAACTGTGCGGTTGTATGAATTATAGAAGATTAGGTGGTGGAGTGGGAGTAATGCGGGCCCCACAAACCGAAAACTACATTTGGTAGCTCAGGCCCCCCTCTTCAGTCCAAGTGGCTGAAACTCCATCAACTCCGCTTACACCGGTAACTCCTGTTACACCTGTAACTCCCCCCGCTCCTGTATCGGTTCCTGTTGTTATAACTAATACTAGAAAACGCTTCCGCCGATCAATGAGCATTATATAATACATGCATTTTACAAGACTTTGCCTTTCTAAAGATAAAGTCGTTTTTATTGTAAAGTCGCGATGCATTAATTTCTAGCTTATCATGATGTGAGATAATTACTTTGTACTAAATATGGATGTATATTTTCCTCCGTTTATTGTAGAAAATATGTCCTTCAACGATGTTTATACTGCCGCGAGTACAGCATTTTTTCTTTCTATAATATCTTATTTTTTTTAAGTTATCTCCTTTACATTATTTATATGCCCGCCCTTTATTAAATGCGAGACACGAATTACGATCATTTTAAGTATAAGTATTATATTATTGTAATTTTGTTGATAAAAAAAAAAAGTTGTTTATATCGTGAACGTTTAAGCAATATATGTATGTGTGAAAGAAAGCAAATAGAAAGGCAAAATCTCTTCTCTATGTATTCTGGAACACAGTACTCATTTCGATGGGATGCTCGCACCTTCCATTTTACAATGACGCAGAGAGACATACATTTTGACGATTCGTATCAACGATAGAACTTCGTTGTGTAGGGCAGTTCGCGCGCACACACACGCACCCGATACAATAATAATAAAAAGAAAACCAACCAGACGAATTATTTCTGTCTCGATAGTATGCTTTTTACATGCATCGTATTTATCAACAAGACTGAACTGAAACCAAAAATTACGTAAACCCGATGAACGAAACTACCGCTTCTGGCTCTAAGCATGTTTTTGTTTACAAGCAGTGAAAACATTGTAACACGAGTTCATCTCTCACTATAAAATACGTTCGAACGCATAAAAATCTTTTTTTTTTTTCGTTCACACCACAAAAAAAAAAAGAACTCACGTTTTATAAGTTCATGTTTTATTTAAAGTGACAAAATAGTCTTATTGTACAAAATGGTGATAGGGATCATTGTCCAACAATTTCATAATGTAACGTTTGTGATAATAAAATAATAAGAAACAGCAAATTCGGCTGGGAGTGTAAGCAAAATATTTTACTATCGAGTATGCTTTTGTAATTATTTAAATAGAAGGTTATAAGGAAACTGTAAAAAATTTTTGTCGATTAATTACAAATTGAAAGTTTACAAGTCACTCTGGGTTTGTTACATCTATGAGATTGTTGAAGGAACCAGAACACGTGTCTAGTATAAGAATATACTGACGATATGATGTAATTGTCTCTAATAGCTTGTTAAAAAATATTACTATTAGAAATTATGTATGTTTTCGACATCGTATTCATATTTTTTGTCGATAGAACGATTTCGTTTTCATTGATAGTGAAATACCAGGACCTTTCTATTTCTTCATAACTACAGTATATTTCTAAAGTCCGTATAACAAATGTGAAATATTTGTGTTGAGTTCGAGTAATCCGACTAGAGATTTATAATGGTACAAATTACTGTAATCTACTAAACAAAGTTCAAAAGAAGTGTTCAACTTAAAACTTGATTTACAAGTAGACAACTTGTAGTTTTAACATAAACTACTATCTCTTTCTAAGATTCTCAATCTCCATTTAGCATTTTAATTACTAATCAAATCTCTTTTAATTTCTGTCGCGAACATCTTTAAAGAGAGGAGATCTACCGTTTGTATCGATATTTTTCATTTGGTTGCAATCATGCTCTCTCCATCAAACTACAAATTTATTATATCTACTCTAATAAATCAATTGTTTTCAGTTTTATTCAGTCATATATTTATTAGCACAAATTTTTGACTGTATAACGAATTCCACGGTTAGAGCAGACAATCAAAATGAACGATTTATGTGCACAAGATAGATTGTAATTTATGGTACAATTGACAATCAGGTGATTTAGTATTAACAAATTCACTATATGCTAAATAATTCATCGTAAAATAATGCAATTAATTACATATAAATATTTTTTAATAATTTATATATTTTAAAGGCGAGCTGAAATAGTATATTACAAACCAGATGTGTTTCAACAAAATTTGTCACTCGTACCATAAATTACGATCGATCTTGAGTAGCAAAAAAAGATTTTTGTATTTCTGTATTTCATTATTATGCGTTAACATATTACAATTACGGCAGCTTTTTCAATTTTTACTTTACTTTTAGAGTAACTACATATATGAAAATAAAAAATTGTTGCATTTCTTATCTAATGTTTCTTTGCAACACGAGGGCGATGATCTTATTGTCATAGAATGTTCAAATTGTAATAATTAATTTACTATTTATATAAAAAAATTAATTCGAATGATTTGTAATTAATTTTTATCTGAGTCATCTATAATACATTGAAAAACTATTTTATTCATCAAGCACGGAGAATGTGAAACATACAATATATGTTTCCATTTTATTTTTAATTGTTTTGCAATGAAATCGAAGTCCTACCATACACTTTTCGTGACATAATGACAATTTTTAAATCAATGTCACAAATTGGTTTCTTCATTCTGATTGGACGTTTCGAACGTACCGCCAATATCATCGAATAGAATAAAGCCACAAGATCCATACAAATCGTGTTTGTTTTTATGGTATTAGAACAAATTAATTTACGATTCGTACCCTGTAATGCTCTCGATAAGAAAAGCACAAATTAATTAGTCCATTTATTTTTTCTCTTATCCAAGCATTTTATGTTTGTCGCATAATTCGTAAAGCATCGAAAACTGCGCACGAAGAGTACGGTAACACAAGCTGCGACCTGATACAACAAAGATTCTTTTTCATTTCGATAACGTGGAGAATTCTGATACGTTTTCAATTATGTCATTTAGGAGAAGCGAAGATGCGATTCGAAGCAGAGTAGTCAATTCATAGAGACGCATAAATATACTTTCATTCTGTAATTAAATAGTTTAATAGGGTAACTGTTAGAATAACGATTGTTCAACGATGTGGTTTTTAATGCGATATTTTTTAACTTATTTGTTACTCGCACACTTTGCGATCAGCGGTCCAGAAGAAGAACAAGGTGTTAAATATGCAAATAAATGCGAAGGTAACTCCGTTCGCTTCGTGTATTTTATAGAAATAACCTTTCAGCTTGCACAGTGTTTCATCTTATTTTATAGTTTGCAAAGTCGTTGCCACGGAATTGGAGGCCAGACTCGACGAAACTGGAAAAACGCACGATGTGCTTGAAATTGGCTATTCCGTCGACGACGTTCAGCCTAAGAAAAAGAAAGAGTATAAAAAGTCGTAAGTTTCTATACGTGTAGTTCTTATTCATTGTAAATTCAAATAATTTATGTCACAGTGCGTAATACAGATTTTCAATTTCAGTGAATTACGATTGGTAGAAAGTACAGAGGGTCTTTGTGACCGAATACTAGATTACAACATTCATAAAGAACGTTCGGACAGCACCAGATTTGCCAAAGGGATGAGTGAAACATTCAGGACGCTTCATGGACTTGTGTAGGATTTCTTTTTGTGTCAGAAACACACGAGTTTCTGTATCCAAACAGTAATTTTGTGAATGTCTTAAATACATCATAAGATATTTACAAAAGAGCTTATGTTTTTGAAACTCGATAACATTGTTTCATTTTTACAGGGATAAAGGTGTTAAAGTTGAATTAGGAATTCCATACGAACTATGGGACAGACCGTCTGTAGAAATTACAACGTTAAAAACGCAGTGTGAAAACTTATTAGAAAATCATGAATCTGACATAGAAGACTGGTATCATAATCATCAAGGAGAAATTCCTTTAATTAGGTATTACTAGCATTTTTTAATTACATTAATTCCTTCTATGATCACTTAAACCTTGATGAGCTGCATAATGTTTATATATTTTTTTCTAGATATCTATGTTCAGAGAGAGCATTGAAGAATGGAGATGACTCTTGTCTGAAAGAAAAAGGTGAGACTTTGGCTGACAAGAAGGATAAAAAAAAGAAGAAGAAGGGAAAAGACGATGCAAAGAGTAAAGAAAAAGAAAAGAAGACAAAGAACGAATTATAAATCGTTGACAAATTTTTATATTTCTTTGTAATTGTAATTGCAACTTCAGTATATACTTTTTTGATCATTTTAAACCGTATATTTGCATCTAGTCTGTAATAATTCTTCCAATTATTTGCCATAATTTATGTATTTTTTAACTAGGTACTTTTTATTAAGTAATTTTTTAAAGTAATGAAAATAATACGTTTGTGATATTTTTATCTAGTATAGTTTTATTACCACTTGTTGAAAACGCAGTAACTTCTTGCTCCAATATTGCCATTGCTTGCATAAATACTTGTTTCCCAGTACATGTTTTGGTTTTATTCAGACACTATACAATTATATATTATACAAAATAGGTGAAACAGTGTAACAAGTATTATTTCCTAAACGGCGGTGCAATCCATTTCGTTTTACCACGTAATTCCCTCCTACGCTCATAATCTTCCTTGAAATCTGCGTGCTCGTCTCTGTACAGTCCGTAAAGTCTAAGCTGATGCATTAATTTATCAATTTCAACGTGTTGCGGGTAATACTTGACGATTTCTGGATTTTTGTTTACTGGCAACTCGCTTAATAATTTCACAACTTTCATAGATTTTTGATTGGTGTCTCTAGTTACTTCGTTGAAGATTTTATTACTTAGGCGATTCATCTTCTTGGCATAACTAGTACCCACTTTGGCGAGATTCACATATTTATTGGCCATTTTAATAAATTATAAATACGTTGTTAATCCGCAGCCTATTCTGCAAAGAGAGGAAAATGTCGAGGTTAGAAAGGTTAAAACACACGATGTGTTAATTTGCAGACTAAAATGATTCGTAATATTTCTTTGTCGTACATATACACTACTTTCTGTATAAGCGTCAGCTGTGAAAGATCAATTTTCACAAAGTCTGAAATAGAAATTTCTGTTTTTGTACCTCGTCCATAAACAGCAAGCAAGCTTTTGCTGCGATAGTGTATTTGTTATACGTATGTGTGTATGAATGTAAAAGGAGAGGAGTGGAGTCAGCTGTTCATTGATTACTATCAAACCGTTGCTATAACTACTAAATATAAGGCGTTATTTAAATATACGCATGTAATATATGTCACTGAAATATGAGTCGAATACAACAACGATAATTGAACAGAGCTTAAACGTAACCTCGCATTGCTCGAACAAATTAATAAATAAATCGTTATCAAAACAATGTCGGTGGATCATAACGAGAAATATATTTTCGAGGCTGATTGGTATGACAAAATAGCTAGCATTTTGAAGAATTTTTATTTGTACTATTATCCGTATGACAACACCGTCGAATTGGTACGTATTTCCCCGATTTTATTATGCAGGTAATCAAAAGATCAATGCATTAACTAATTCTTCGTTTCAGTTCGACATAAAAGCAAGGAAAACATTTTTGAGGAGAACGAAATGCGACGGCATAAAGGCGGACGATTTTTACGTTGGCGCTATCGTAACTATTTTCTCACGAAATATAAAAATAACGGATTATGCAGACTGCGCCACTCGAAAGAAATTGCAGACAAAAATGCAGAAGTATTTTTTCTTAACACTGATGACAACATATGTTAAAGGAATATTATCCGGCTGCATAATCGATCGAATGCAATTTTTTTCAGAACATTTGCGATGGTAAAGACAGACGCGCTTGACCATTTGGGAGAAATACTGAAGCGAATAGTCGCCTGTGATTTTCACATCGCTAACATTAAAATGGTCACAATGACCCAGGAAGAGGCAAATGCGTTTTGCGAGGACCGGGATAGTACAGATACAGCGTAATACATCAATTTATACTTATACGCGCCTTTGAAGTTTAAATGCAGATTCTATACTCCCATATTTCTCTATTAGGTACGTTGTAAATTATCTTATCTCAGGTCCTCTTGTAGCTTTAGAATTATTGGGTGATCATGCCATTACACGTTGGCTAGAATTAATTGGACCAAATGATAGCGAGGAAGCTCGTTCTAAAGCTCCAAAATCTCTTAGAGCTTGTTACGGTAAAGACAGCATTCACAATGGTTTGCACGGTTCTCTAACAGAAGAAAATGCTAAAAAAGTCAGTTGTCTTAGTTCTTAGTAATATCTTAGAACTGTCTTGAAGAGTATATATAAATTATACTTCTTTGTCTTGCTAGGAATTGGAATTCTTCTTTCCTGATTCAAAAAGCAAAAAGAAGGGCCCATCTAACACAGCCACTTTAAAAGATTGCACTTGCTGTATTATTAAACCTCATGCTGTCCAAGCTAAGCTAACAGGTATCCAAAGACGTGTTTCTATCTAAACCGTATCTTAATTATTAAATTATTGTTTTACGTTCTGTTGTAGGGACCATTATTAATGACATTCAAAAAGCTGGTTACACAATTTCCGCTCTACAACAATTTAACGTTAATCCATTTGACGCGGAAGAATTCTTGGAGGTTTATAAGGGTGTACTCTCCGATTATGGGGTAAATAAATTATTTATGAATATTTATTTATAAATATCCTGCTTTCGGAGAATTGTTAGCAAATTTGGTTTCAGGCCATGGTAGGAGAACTTCAGTCTGGACCGTGCATCGTACTGGAATTAAAGCACAAAGATCAGACGTTCGATGTACAAGGAGAGTTCAGGAAATGGTGCGGTCCTATGGATCCGGTAAGTATCGGTCTCTTTTTAATTTTAATTACGATGTTCACGGTTGCGTTTCTCGCAGGATATAGCAAGACAAGTTAGACCCAACACCCTTCGAGCTAAATATGGGAAAACGAAAGTACAAAACGCCATACACTGTTCCGATTTACCCGAAGATGGAAGTCTAGAGGTAATAGAATGTACATTTGCATATTCGATAAAATGAAACGCCATCTATCGAGGCTAATTAATTTTTTTTAAAGGCGGAATACTTTTTCAAGATCCTTGATAACAGTTAAATACTACAACAATGCGACAAATACCATCAGTTATCAAGGCATCACAGCCTTGGATAAGGAACAATAATCGTCTTAAATTTTGACCTAATTACCTATAACGATTTAGAATGTAAAGACCATTTCCACTTTTTTACAATAAAGAATATTTATGGAATTTTGCGACTGTTTCAATCGTACATTATTTTAAATGCATTATAAATAATCCATACTTATTCACAATATTTTTAGTTTTTAGACAGCAGCGCCTTTGCGGTGAGATCTGGAAGCTCGTTTCAGGAGTCGGTACAGATAATTTGGCTAACAGTTTGAGCGTTTCGCCACTGGACTAACTGGCGCTGTACGGAGGCCGAAAGGAGCTTCCAGATTTCGCCACGAGAGGCGCCCCTGCTTGGCTAACAGTTTGAACGTTTTGCCACTGCACTAATTAGCGCTGTACGGACCCCTGGAACGAGCTTCACTTTTCTTCCACGAGAGGCGCTTCGCTATTATCATCAGAGCTGACTTTTGTACACGATAGGAACTACGGGCAGCGCGTAAATAGTTTCAAACGTTAAATTAATAGTTTATATGACTTTTTCACACTTTTGCAGACACAGGCTAATTTACAATAATGTGTTCTGATTTTTTAGGGTCCAATATGTTTCGCTGTTACGACGATTAACTGAGAATCTTACGAATTCGTGACTGTCTTCTGGATCAGAGGAACAACTGCACAAGGAATTCGATGCTGAAATAAATACAAGGAAGAGGCTGTGTTCCTTCCGGTTCTGTTAATTGCCAACAGTAAAATAATAATATTAGAGTAGTACTATATAATTATTATATATTTACATTATACACAATTATTTTACATTATGTACTTATTATTATAATATCATTATTATTATTATTATAGTACTTCGGACGAGTGGAGGACGACCGAAAATCCGATCGTGAAACAGAAAACGAAATCGCGCGTGAACAGAAGTAAGCTGGTTGCGCCATCGCGTCGGCGAAAAAGAAAGTGACAGGGATGCGTCCGATGTTAAAATTCTGCAATCGATTGCCATCGTAGCGTCGACCCATCAATTTCGAATCCGCCACGCGTTGCGCTTTTATCCCGACTTTAATAACGGCGTAACGATGTGTGTCAAGGATCTGCGGGACGCCTTTCGCGAAGACGCGACCGCGGCCGTGCGACTAGGCGAAAACGACCTTTTATTTCCTGTGATTTTCGCAATCCCGCGGAATCGGGACCGGCCACCGATACGCGGCCGATTATAACCTCTCGAATGCGCCCGCGGCGCTCGGGGAAATCACGCGGGGGACAGCCAGAGGTCGGGACCATTAACGCCGTCGCAGGATAATTAACGGCGCCGGGGATATCCTGAATGGCTGAATATCCCTCACCCCCCCTCTCTCTCTCGCCGGTTATCAGCATTGAAAATCAACGGAGAAATTTACGACGCGTGACCCAATAAAGCGACGACACCTACAAAGAAGAACGTCCTCTTGATCCATATAACAGTTACTCTCTTTCATTAGACTCGAGCGAGTCGTGCCAGCAACGTATTCACCTTTTCCTAGGCCCTAGACCCTCTTTCTATCTCGCACATTAATTTCCACGCGTCGCGCACGTTCTCCTCCATGATTTTCCCACGAAAAATTCATCGTCCATTTTATTTTCATTAATCCTGGCGATGATCGATGCGTTATTCCCGAGTCGACGATAATTACAAGTGAACTGCCGAGTTGATGCGTTTCTGATGAAAACGACTGCATCGAATACAATGTAGCAGAAATACTTGCGCTATTCGAAAATACGTATTGTTGTGTCGACGTCGAATTTTTACAGATTAAAAATCGGATTGCTAGAATTAAAATTGTAAAAAGTCGAGTTTCTAGAATGAAAAATAATCAAAATTAAAAACCGAATTACTGAAAATGAAAATATAAATGTAACAAACATCCGGCGGGTTGTTTTTGGAGAATTCGAGGCGATTTGAGGACGAACGATAAGAGAAATATTCGCCGTGGCGCGGTTTCCCGGGCGCTGGGGCACCCCGGAAAAATATCGGACGAACCGGTTTCCGTTATCGGGCAGGCATTCTGTCAATGGAGGAGACGCGCGCGAATCGGCGGGATCCGTGGCGACGATGGTTCGCGGTCACGCTCTTATACAGGATTGGCGGTATTAGAATACTTGCGCGTATTTTCGTGCCGGTCTTGCCGGCGACGATCGGCTCGGACCAGTAGTGCGCTCGACGGCGCGCGGAACGGACCCAACGGCACTCTTCTGGGTTCTCGAAATATCGTTCTCGCTTCGCTCGCGGAACCTTCGAAGCGATCGGCCGACGATAAAACACCGATCGCTATATTGAAATTACGGTATCGCGACTCGCATCGATCGAAAAAAATCGAAAGAATTCGCATTGTTAATTATCCGAAATTCTCAGCTTCTTAAAATCAAAGGAGCGACTTTTT
Source organism: Augochlora pura (assembly GCF_028453695.1). Lineage (NCBI taxonomy): Eukaryota > Metazoa > Arthropoda > Insecta > Hymenoptera > Halictidae > Augochlora > Augochlora pura. Next base: position 23,644,954 of record NC_135777.1, on the reverse strand, counting down.
ATTTATTTATTTTTTGGTGCAGTGGTGATTTTGGAGAGGCTTCTCCTCATTGACAAGTAGGTCCTCCGCGTGGCATAGTGCTCTGGCGCTCACTTTCTTTCGCTGAAATGATCGCGGCGGTGTTTCAACATCTTTGGACTATAATATAGCAAATCCTCGAATTTATCGAGACGCCGGTTAGATTGTTAACTAAGTTTGAATGTTGATATTTTAAGGTAATAAACGTTGTATTTAAGCACAGAGTTGTGTCCGTTAAAACTGATTGTTTCGGTTATTGAACTTTCAAAGGGTTCCAAAGAGTTTTAAATACTTTCAAAGAGTTCCAAACAGTTTCGAAGAATTTCAAATACTTTCAAATACGTTCAAACAGTTTCAAAGAATCGTCAATTAATAGGTAAAGATGTTAAAAGACTATTGAAGAAACGTCGAAGTTGAGGGTTCGATTTCTCGTCGAAAAGTCATCCGGATCCAGAGCACTGTGCTTAGGCGACGATCGGTGGAATCCATCGGGCGCAGCACGTGTTGCTTCCGGAGCGAGAGCGGTTCGATCGCGGTAAGTTTTGCCTCTCGATTCTCCTCGATCTTTTCCAGTTAGGCGACGCGAGCTGACGCATTGGCTCCTTCACGGAGTTACTAAAAAAGAAAAAAATTTTTTGGTAGTCCGTATATTGTTCTCCTGCGACGAACCGGTTTTCCTCGGCCGTACGGAAACGAAAAACGAACGGCCGAGAGTTTGGTGTTTTCGAAATCGCGTCGACGCGACGTAGTGGTCCGGTTTGGAGAACTCGGCGACAGATTCTTGGAACTCTTTAATCATTGTGCAGATATCGTGATGAAAGTTTAGTTAAAATTTATTGAAAGATAGTTAATTTAAGCTGGTAATAATTGGACATTTCTTGCGTTCGTTGAACGATACATTTCAACACATTTTTATCGATATCTTTGATAAGATTGTTTAAATTTATTTGTAGATTCACTGTTGCCTCTCTTTTGTTCCTAATAAATGCCTATGTCAGACAGAAAATTTATATTTATTATATTATATTGTTGTCTTCATTTTTATTTTGATTCGATATAATTTACTATTTTTATTATCATTTTTATTCAATATAATTTATTATTTTCGTTAGTCTCTATATGCAATATAATTTATTAATTATCATTATTACCTCTGTTCAATATAATTTATCAAATTATATTTATCATTACACATTAATCACGTTTATTAAAATTTTCGCAGTCTGACGGGACATTATAGGGCGAAGGGTTAAAAATCGAGCGGGATCGCGATATTGCACGAACTTTCGTTCCTTTCGACATAGACGCAGCATCGTAATTTATACGGCGATGCCGATAATTCCACTGTCAATGACTCGAAATAATTGCTCCGACCGTATAATGACTTATTTCCTCGCTCACTTTCAACGCGTCGACGCCCGCCGGTTTTCATTCGCTTCGCGCGATTCCGTTCCGTTTCGAACACGCTGCGCAGCGATTCGATCGCCGCTCGGCAAAAAATTCATCTCCTTCAACCTTGTTAGCAACAACATTATATAAGAACAAATTAATCTTCCCCGATCGGTATTCGATAAACGTGAGGAATCGTCTATAATTCGACCAAGGATAACTTTTGACTCGCGACACATTTAATTACATTTAATCTCTTTTTATATGGAAAATAGCGATGAGAATTTATCGTTAATTATCGTTTAACAAGCGCAAGAAATGTCTGATTATTTTTCGTTTAAAGCGAGTAATTTTTGATTGTTTTTAGCGAAAATTTCACCGCGATATCTGAAATGGTTCAAAAGTTGCAACAAACCTGTCGCTGAATTCTAAAAACCGGACCACAGCGCGTTGGTTTTGCAATTATGGTTGCACTAACGCGCGGCTAACGACTTTCTTATTCTTTGCATCAGCCGTTCGCCGGCGTCGTTTGCATTCGCTTTTTCGCTTTGCCGTCCCGACTCGTTAATAATTCACGCGTTTCGTTATTAATTGTCGCGCTTTCATAATTATTAAAGCGTTTCGTTATTAATACACACGTTTCGTTAATAATTGTTGCGCTTTCATAATTATCAAAGCGTTTCGTTATTAATTGGCGCGTTTCGCTATTAATCGACGCGAAAGGCGTGGAAACGGTCCTCTCTCTCTCCCGACCGTCGGCGACGCACGAAATCGTCGGCGTAGCTTCACCGTCGCCGGAGTTGACAGTGACGCGTGTCTGCGGCTACTAATAATGTAATTTGTGAGTTCCTTTCAAACGTTCCCGGTCATCTTCGTCTTCGTCTTCGTCGCGACGGCCAACGAATTTTGAATAAACCGACGCCTCCGACGACGAACATTGTTCCACGCTTTTTTCGATAATTCCATCGTGTCGGCTGCCCTGTAAGAGTTATGATACAAATTGATAGGAAAATTTATGTAAAAATTGTTGCAGGAATTATTATGAGAATTGTGACAATTATTATGTGATTATACAAATTATTATGAGAATTATAAAAATTATTTATAAGGCGGAACGCGGGACTTTTGTTGACACACGTGGCATTTATTTCAAGTGCTACTTGACTAACATCAAAATCGGAACATTTCTTCCGTTCTGTAGTAGGTCACTGGTGAAGCGACCCACGTTACCATTTACTACGATTACTTTCATTTTACGCATACTGAAGCTATACGCTCGCGCGAACCATAGCACTCGCGACAATTTATTCGATACAGTAAACTGAATCATTATTTTCCCTTTTCCTTAATAATTTTTTTCACTGTTTCAACACTTACAATAATTATTATATTAACAAATATAGCATTAAATATTATATCATAATTATTCTTACTGCAGATATAATTATAATTTTAAAAAATATTATAATTATTCTTACTGTATATATAATTATAATTATAATTTTTAAAAATTATATAATTATTCATATCTAAAAGATTATTAATATTATATTTATTTAATTATTAAAATTGCTATATACAACAATATTATATCGAACCGAATTGTATAGGAAGCGCGAAGAGTTTCGGCGGAGGTGGAACCGGCGAGATTTCGTTCGCGCCAGTTCCATCCCCGACGGTCGCGTCCACCGCGAACATAATCGCTAAATGACTTAATTGTTTTCGAGCGACCGCGTCATTCACCGGCGACAACGATCAATGACGCAGGATCGCGCGAATTGGCAATACGGGCGCAGCGTCTCGCTGACTGCCAACTGACGAGTAATTTCCGAGTTCCTTTGAATGCATTCTCGAAGACACTTCGTGGTCGGCATCCGACGCCGGAGAATAGCATCTTTGAATGCACTTGACCCGGTTCGACGCCGCTCCCGAGGCGACAACGATACACGGACAAAGGACCCGAAACTTCGCCGGACATCCATCGATGACGAACGCGTCCATAAATCCGACGTGATTGTTTGGATGAAGCAGAAAGTCACCGGGGTAATTTGATATCGAAGCGACGTCTCTTCGTTGAGGCAACACTTTGCCGTCATATTTTACGCGGTGTATTTTTTTAAGGAAATAGCTGATAACGTTAACACATATTCAATGGAAATTCGTCATTTTTATGTTACAGAGAATAATTGATTCTTGTTCTTTTAGTTATAATTACATTGAATTAGAAAGTTATATAAATTAATTGAATTTAGAGGTTATATAAAGAATAATTGAATTTAGAGAATATATATAGAATAATTCTATTTACAGAAAATAATTGATACTTTTCTTCCGATTCTAATTTAAACTGAATTTTATTAAATATAGCTGAATGAAGCTTTTAGTCGCTATAGTCGACTTTTGATCGCTATACACAATTCCGTGGCGCACCGGCTAAGGACAGGCAAAATGCGGTGGGCTTGTTTCGCCATTCGGTAACGACAGCCGCCGTTGCGTTTACGTAATGCCGCGGGTTTTACTTATTATTGTTAGGAATCTATGTCACGAATGATCAGCGGACCGATACCGAGGACGCGAGGGAAAGTAATCGGGGGAACGCGAGCGAACCGCGACGCATCGGCCGATGCATCAAATTCGAGGTATCCGTGTTCCGTTTCTATTAGCCGAAACGCTGTTCGCAATGAACAGGTTGCGGATTATCTTATGTAGGGTCTTGAGACGCTTGTCAATGCAGTGATTGGTTGACTAGTGGACAGTTGGTCAGTTGACAATGGTTAGTGGTCAGTGATCAATTTGACCAGTGGTCAGTTGGTCAGTGTGACCAGTGGTCAGTTGACCAATGGTCAGTGGTCAGTTGGTCAATTAGTCAGTTTGACCAGTGGTCAGTTGGTCAGTTACCAGAGGTCAGTGGTCAGTTGACCAGAGGTCAGTGGTCACTTGTGCAGTTGTCCAATGATCAGTGGTTACTTGTGCAGTGGTCGGTTGGTTACTGATCAGTTGGTCAATCGATCAGGTATCACTAATCACTAGAAATAAATATAAAGAGTATAGAAAATAAATATAGTGAATATAAAAAGAATAGAATATCCAGAAAATATATAAAATACAGAAACTAAAAGATATAGAGGACGTGAAAACCGAATATAGAAAATAAGAACGTAGATAACATACATTAAGTTGAAGTTTCCGGCGGGAGCGACGGTAAAATTTGCCGTGAGATCCGGATTTTCTTTAAGCTTTTCCACGCACGGATCCGACAACTGGTCGTAAAGTGACACCCTTGCCGCTTGCATAATACTGCTCCCATTTAGAATCGGCTTTTTTTTGTGCTCGCGTCCGTACGGTTGTTCGATTAGATTACATCCATGTTGCGGTCCGGCACATCGTAACAAATCGTTCGATTCGCTTTTTTTCTTTTACAGATTCAATGAACATCGATCGTCATTTGTTCGCGATTATTACGCTTTGAAATTTTTTAACGAGAAATCAAATTCGTTCTTCTTATTTGAATAAAATTAAAAAATTACAAACCAGTAAAACAATAAAGCTATTTTAATATATTACTATATATAAATATATATATGTATATAGATGTACCTACGTATATATGTATATATTTTTGTATACGCACGCGAAAGAATCCGGTCGGCTGTAATTTACGACATCGTGGATTAGGTAACGATCGGGCTTGACATCTCGCAGCATAGCTCTAACATCGAGTCAAACAGAGGTGTCGTACTTTTACCTTTCGGCGGTTAGGCGAATGGCTCTCTCTCTCTCTCTCTCTCTCTCTCTCTCTCTCGCCACTTTTCGACGATATATTTGCCGTAACGGTATCGAATTAGCCACGAGTCCGGAGTGGGTCATTTCTTTCAGACGACATCGATACTCGGCTTTTACGATCGCCAATAGATTATGTAAATCGCGGCGATGTGTGCGGACGTATTTTATCTCCACCGCGACCAAATCGACAAACGCGATGACTAGTAGAATCGGCCAAATGGATTTCCCCATTTTGGACAATAATTTTCAGTGTCCAGGGAATTTTGATGTTTTACGTTGATATTGTAACGGTAACTTTGTTTTTAAATTTAATGACGTGTCTCAAAGATGTCTATTTCATGGCGTAGGATTTTCAGGCTCTCCTTCTTCCTAACCTCTATTTTTCCAGAGCGACGATATTCCAATCGGCGAGGAAAAGCGAGGACAAGGCGTACAATTTTATATCGCGTCCTTCGATCGCCCAGACCTTCCGCGAAAATCCAACCTTCTTGTACGCTGACACTAACGACTGTCGACGACGACTGGTATCAAGGAGTCGGAATCAGTATGGGGAGCCCGTACTCGTCTCGTAACCGGCCGCGTGTGACTCGCGCCGAACCTTGAATTGGAAACGTGTCCTGGATCAGCGAGCTCCGCGGCTTCCGTGACTTTTCACTGTTGACCTGGTTCACAGGTGTCTCTTCGAGACGAACTTTTCCGTGTCGTTCAAAGCAGAGGTTCGAACAGGAGCTCGATAATTGTAAATCGATGCGAAGGCGCGCACGATATCTTTCTCAACCTTTTCATACACAGATATTTATAATATTGATGAGATAAAATAAATAGCAAATTTTTATTTCTATAGAATTTCCAGTCTGATATATCACATAAATATTATAGAACATGTGATGCAGTTAATTCCTCGATAATTCTGCTCTAAATCATAAAGAAAAACAAATAAATAAATAAATAAATAGTATAGAATGTCCGAAAATGATAAATGGGTCTGAATAAAAGAATAAATTGGATAATAAGAGGATAGGAGATGGTAGGCCGAAAATTCAATTAAAAATGCGAATGTGGTTCGTCGCACCGTAAATCCGACGCAATTCGAGGCGGGAATCGCCAGCCCTTAAGAGCGCCATTACGATTATTATCTTATTGTGGCGCGCGCGCGAAAATCGACTGACGTAAGCCGGCGTCGAAAAGGCACTCGACCGGCGCGTGTTCAACCAACAATAAAGCGAAACTTCGCGAACGATCGCGCCGGGTTTCATGAAATTCAAACAACCGAGAATCGCGGAGCTTCGTTTATTATCTTTTTTTTTTCTTGTATCCGTCGTTTCTTCGTTGTACCGCGATCGTTCTGTAATACGATCCAGATCGCAATCCCGCGCGCACCGGCGTCTTATTCCTCGCTTTTTGTTCGAACGTCATTCTCCGGAATTCTCGATCGAGAATCAACGATTTATTCGGTTGGCAATTAAACGATCGCGGATTTTGTTGTTTAGACGGTTCTAGCACATTCTTTTGTTCTACCAGCGTAACCTCAAAGTAATTCAATTACATTGTTTTCTTACCTTGAAGGTGGCTCTATCAGAGAAAGAGAAAGAGAAAGAGAGAGAGGGAGAGAGAGAGAGAGAGGAATCAGGGAATCTTCGAGGAAGAGGATACTTAGCACTCGGCTCGTCCACAAAGTCCGACGATGCGCGCGAGTTATGCAATTAGATTTGTAATGGGCCAACAATTCAGCACCGGCAACGCTCCGGCAATTCGCGGTAATTACTATATGCCCGTGTCTCTTGTAATTCATCCCGGGTCACGTCGCGTCGTCGCCTGCCAAAGGCATCGTCTCACGATGGAAACCAGTGGAAATGGAGATGCGACCGCACGCATCTCTTCCGACCAGATTATTCTGCTCCCAATAATACAGAGCCCTGCGATACCAACTCGTAGAATCACGCCGACCACGAAGCCTTCCAACCCCTAACGGTAATAGTTATTTATAAGATTTTACTTCATTGGTCACGGGGTAAAGTTACAGGAATTTATTAATTGTTAAACGAGGTTGTTTGATAATTTAATTGGAATCGATTAATTGTTGAATATAATTCGATTATTAAATTAACTATTAAACAGAACCAATTAATAATTGAATAGAGTATATTAGTTACTAAACAGCAGTATCCTTCAACAATGCGGAAGGCCGACGCCGGGTCGCTCATGACCCTCGCCGAGATTTTTGTAATATTTTCAAGGGAGAGTTGCTGTGTTAGGAAGAATGCCTACAATTCCGTTCCGCCAGAAGATGGCTAATGCATCTCGATAAAATTACTAGCTGAAGGAAAAAGAGAAAGCGAGAGAGAGAGAAGGAAAAACGAGGGAAAGAAAGAAGCGGAGAGGATTTATACTTGAATCCCCGGATTGACGGGATCATTAACATTCCCCTCCGTGATTATAGCGCAGCACGTCGACGCGACGACGGAAGCGTAATCGGACCCTATCAATCATTTATCCGTGATTCCTTGGAAAAAAGGATTCCTTTCTTTACCCTCGGACAATATCGTGTATCAACATTCTTACAGGCACGCCGGAACAATAGGGGGTAGGGGGGGGGGGGGGGGGAGTAAGAAGTTAATTCTCTCAATCGTCCTTCTCACGTTTCTCCAATTTTTAATCAAGGATTATTCTCAATTATAATTTAGTTTTAGTCAGAATTTATACTTGATAATAAACTGTACTTAATCGTCAATTATTCTTAGAAGTTATTATCGACTATTAATTATTCTCAGTCTAAATTATTATTATCACTGAATAAATACAATTTTATTAAATCCTCCCCAATTCAGATTATAAACAAAAATGGACAGTTTAATAAAAAAAATTATTAAGCGATAATTCCTCTCTCTCTCTCCAAACTGTCCATTATTGTTTACAAGCTCGAGAAGAGTTAACGTCGGGGCGGAATTTGCTGCGACAAGTTCTCGTATTTTCCGATACGATTTGCACGGGGCTACGTTTCGCGTTACAAGTGCCTCGGGCGCAGAACAGTTTATAGGAATGTTATGCAACGATCGTTTGCCGCCGGTAAATACTATGCTTTCTCGTAATACATACTATGTACTACCGGTGGCCACGACTTCGTCGGTCCCCGCCGCGGATTACAGTAATCCGCGGCAGACGCGCGCGCCGATTACAATGCTCTCGTCGATAGGGGCTCCCTTCGGAGATCCACGGCTCGAGATAATATGCCGGAGAGCCGAGAACAAGCTGGCTACGCCATAAATTCTTACATTTTTTTTCTGCTCGCCGTGGGCTCTCTCGCGCGAACAGTGACATAATGAATTGAAGGCCCCCGGGGGAATATTTATGCGCGACGCACCGTTTCCGTAGACTGCCAACGCTGCGCTCGAAATCTCGCGGTTAATGTCATACTCGTCTTCCCTTCGCTTTCAATCACTCGGCTAATTATTTCTAATATTTCTATATATTTCTATCTTATTCATTTTACATTGCTTACATCGTTTTTATTAGTTCATATTTTTTTTCTGTAAGCGTAAAGCATAATATTATTACCAGCATAAAATAGAACTATTATATTAAATATATAATACAACTATGAATTAAATTTCCCCAATTAAATCCGCCATTATTCGTAATACACATATAAATATACTCTGCTAAAAAAGAACCATAATTACCAGCTGTTTCACTCGGAAAACAATGTATACACCTAAATTCGTCATCTTTGCTTCTGTAATTGTCCTACGAACAGCTTCGGTCAGTCATTATCTCGAATTAATATTGATTTTAAAATTGGACTTAACAGGGGGGCGACGGTAGCTATTAGCTCTCTGAGTCAAGCCGCGAAAAATATTCCGCTGTTAGTTATCGCTTCGAGCCGATCGTCTCCAATGTTTTGAAACCGAATACGCTACAGTAACAAGAAGCGAAGTTGTGCTTACACATTGTGGACGGAATATTGTATATACCTTGTGGACGGTATATTGTATACCATGTGGACGTTCGGCATTAAACACAATTGAAACGCGTCCGTCCCGCGGTGTCCCTTTGTTTGCGAAACATCGTTACAGGAGCGACGGCGACGACTTCGCGAACTTTGCGCGCGGTTATCGATAGCTTTCGATAAGCGTACAATCTTCGGTGAGTCGATGAAAGAATAGACAATTTAAACGATGCGTGAACGGGGCACGACGTGACATTTTATCGCGCTTCTCGTTGAATTATTGCCGGCGCGCCGAAGTCGCGCGTTCCTCCATTAGGTCGAGGAGTAAATAACGTCACCTTTATTTTCTTATCGAACGCTTCTTTCTTTCATCCTTTTTTATCTATTTCTTCTTCTTCTTCTTCCTTTTCTTTAGTTATATTTTATTTGCTCCGAACGTCTGTTTAGCGAAAGCAAAAACTGGTTCGTCCCGGTGACTCATACTGTCTGGACAGGAACAATAGATGTCCTAGCAAGCCGCATCCGATATTGTTCGTACTCCTTTCTGAAAGGGTTAGAAGATGTTCATTTATTTGCGATTATTACAGCGCGGATATTTAATAAGAAATTAAGTTTGTTTTTCTTGGTCGCAGCAAACTGAATATATTATTACAATACATAATATTACAATGTACATTATTATAATATACATTACTATTATATATATTAATGTACTATATTACATAAAACAATTCATTGCTACTATTTATTCTCCCCCTCCAGCTTCAAGCAAAAATCTCAGCAAAACTCATCTAATATCTTCTCAATTCGAAAGATACAAAAAAGTGAAGAAACCAGTTCGCTTCGATGCCGGATCACAGAATTAGCCGTAATTGCGGAACACATGCAAAAGGACCTTGCTCCACGGCCAGGGAAACTGAGGAAGTGGTATAGGAAGATTAGATTAGAGCTGCAGCGGTGCTGTTGCACATCGACGTTCGCCACTAATGGAACGAATATCGAAGTTCTCGGGTTCCGCGTGACCTCTCGGTGATCATCGGTGTCCGTCGAAGTGCATTCCGGGTTGGAAAACTGTTAAATTTTTGCCGCGCATCATCCTAAACGCGTATCGACACCGACTGGACACATGTGTTGTATCGACTGGAAAAATATAATAAAAATAATATAATAATAATTGAGTGAATTCGAACGCAATGCAAATGTTAATTTAGGCTCTTGGTTTATATAGTCATAATATTATATATATCTACATGTCTATAAATAGATGTGGGTATAGTGAAAAAGTGACCTTCGCGTAGGAGTGCAGCAGTAATTTCGTTTGATCTTAACGATGGCGGAGCGCACGCGGCGATGACAATTTACTTGACCTTAATTCCGCGCCAGTCGCGGCGTTTCTAATTAGGTAATATTTATTTTAATCATTATAATAAATCGATAATATGCAAGAGTAATCGGTTTGTATTAGCTAAGAATAAAGAATCGATAAGAGGTTATATTTTTGGAATATGTTTTGAGAAATATATAATAATTATTATTATAAATCTGCATAAAATGGCTGATTTATACAACACATACTATAATTACAATTATACTGCAATCGAATCATTAATTGCGAAATGAATTTTTTAACTGACCTATTAACTGACCCCTTTCCTGATATATTCGACGAAGAAAAAAAGGATTCGATAACGACACAGGAAGTATCGCAAAAAAGAAACGAAATAGAAGAAAACATAAACGGAACTGTTGGTTGCGCGATCGTTCGGTGCTCGTTCATCCGTTATTGTCTATTGTCCAGCCTTCGGATCACGGTCTTCGCCGTTCTACGAACGGACCTTCCCTCATCTTTAATTCATTCGGCCAACAATCTACCGCGGCGATTGTTAGAGACCGCGGGCGCATCGCGAGAACTGCGCTTTGCGATGCGATTCCTAGGTTTATCGACTCGGACCGCGGCGGTTCGATCCGCGAAACGGATTGTTTCGTGATCGATCCGAAGATCACACGATTACTTCAGTTACAATATTCAGCGATAATAATGCATTGCTACCAGTATAATAATGCTACCAGTTTTTATTACCATAACGCATTGCATAGACATTTTATGTACCTTCCAGAGTGTAGATTCTAGATTATTTAACGTTCGTTTATATTGTATATGAAAATTATAGCGTAGAATAATTTTTTGACAAATATCTGCCAACTTTGACCAAGGATAACTCCGTTAAAAATCATCGTAGAACGATGGTTCCTTTTTTAATTTAAAGCTTGAAACGTCTACTTTCAGACAGTGATTTTCAATTTTAACGTTCACACACTCCTATCACTGGAATCCTTTAAATACCAAGTCGTCGTATCCAAAATTGCATATATAAAGTTTGACGAAATGCACAAAGTATGGAAAATTTTTCTCAGCGATGCCGTTTGCAGCGAAATAAAGTTTGATTCTTCCTCTTTAATTTAAAGAAAACGAGACGTAGCTACGATTTTTTCCCGCAAAGTTGCAACACTTTGAAGCAACCCTTGCATCGGTATGAATGATAAAAAATCGCAGCTAGATTTCGTTTTGTTTAAATTAAGGAAGAAAGAATAATCGCCGGCCTCCGGTTATGCAACAATGCGTTTTATGCGATGAACGCGACCGATAAGCAGAACGTTGCACTTCTTCACTGTCTCCCGTCGCGCGCCATTCATCAATCCTTGATTTAGAAGCGCGTGCGTGCACAGCGCTGCTTTATTATCCATTGTATACAGTACCGAGTCAACTTGCCAAACGGGCGATCAGTTACGCGTTTAGGCGAATTTTTATGGGGAATGGAAGGCAGAAGTTGTTTAGGAATTTCTTTTGGAATTTAACGATTGAATTACCGAGTCGCAAGACACTTATTTAATTATACTAACGTCACAATAGAAACACTGTCAGAGCTTCGAATATAAATGAAAGAGTATCGAAGCACCGATGCTTAAACAATTGGCTAAAAAAAATTCAACGAACCATCGCAGTCGAATTATCTCGATCGAATCATTCGCGCGATTCGAATTTCCATTTTCACCGGACGTATCGTTTAGCGTGGCCGTTTACGGAGCAGATTGATCCTCTATAGCGGAAGCTGACGCGCAACCACGCCGCGATAGACCGACGGGTTACGCGGCCGCGTTGTCCCCACGTGCAGCCATTATGTAAAAGTCATGACATTTATATTGACAAACTGCTGGCCAGTGTCACGGTCGGAACACCTCGATCGCCTCGATGGAACCGCTTTTTTTTTAAGCCGGACGCTCGTTCAAGCCGCGCGCGAACTTTACAGGCTCTCGAGCGAATTGAGAGATTCCGAGAACCGCGCGGCGATTACAACGTTTCGGGGTTGTCCGCTCGTCTTTACAACGCGGTGTTATCTAATCCTGTTGACGCGCCGAACGATGCGTTCGCTGAGGCCGCTCGCGATGGCCGCGGTCGCAACGACGTATCATTCTGACGCGTTTCAGAAGTTTTGCTGATTTTTCGAGAAACTATTCTAAGAAATTATGCTAAAAATATTCTAAAAATATTCTAAAAATATTCTAAAATTATTCTAAGTACTTATTCTAAGAAATAATTATAAAGCAAATAGTTGAAGGTAGTTCGATACGTTCGATTCGTGAATCGGTGACGGAGGTCCATGGGAAAACGGTTCTGGGGAACCTTAGAGCATAACGTGGGGAACATTTATGGGTTAATTGGTATATTTCCATTCGCTGGATAACCTGCTGAAAACTCGTACGCGGCGTATAACCGGATGTACGCGGCATTCGACGACGCTCATAAATGGAGGATCAGCTGACACACGCGCGCACGCGCGCACGCACGCACGCACGCACGCGTCGGTCAAGCGAAGTTGGTCGCGCTCAACCAGCCAACGGTATTGCTACGAAAAGTGTCACGATATTCGCTCGGGCAACGTCCATTTCGAAAATCGCACGCTGTTCAACCTAATCGTCGCTCGCTGTCTAGTTTTTATGGTCGGGGAATCCCAGCTCCAAAAATAATCCTTTCACCGGGATGGCAAAGTGCTCTGAAACAGAGAAGAATGTCGCGTCTTTGTTACATAGTTTATTGATATTTATTTCAAAATACAGATATTTAAGGATTTTGCGTTTTGAATAAATTTTGAAATATTAGTTAGCGATGACAGAGTTAATAATAATATTAATAATATAATTCTGTTATCAAAGGCCAATAGTCTTAGGTTTATTAAAATGTTGAATCTATAAACTTCTGAATTTTATTAATATTATTGTATTGACATTAATAAAGATATTATTATAGCATAAAATATTGATTCCATATTATTATAATATAACATATCAATTCAATATAATTACAATATTAAAATATTAATTCAACATTATTACGATATAAAAATATTAATATATTAATAACGAAACGCTATTACTGCCCAGATATTATTAACCCAGTTACCAATAGCAATATTGCAATATTATATGAATATATAATATTGTATTAATATTGTATTATAATACAAATAAAATAATTATAATAGAAGGTATTATAATTAAGAGATATTAAGATATAATGGAATACTTTGTTTGGTTACAAGACGTGCCCGATTTTCATTGTCAACAGGAAGGCGAACGATGCGCCGGTGACGCAACAAGCTTCGAAAATATGTCCGGCGATCGGTGTTGCTCTTAATATTCGACCGCGCGTTCACGTTGTCACTGTGCTCGAGAGGAACCTGTTCGACACGACTGGAACCGATCCCGACCGGCCGCAAAAATGATGCTGATCAAGAGCTTCTTCCGGAGAATCATCAAGGACTTCCGGCACAAGGAGCTGCTGCCCCTGAAAATGATATTCTTCGTTCAGGCGTCCAGTGAGTAAACAACATCAACAACAAACTATCCATTTTCATATTTTAGAAGAATTCTAAACAAACAATAATAATTGACTTTCATTCTTCAGTAGTTTTCTAACAATCAATTTTATACAATTTATTTCGCTTTACCAAATATTACCAACAAAGCAAAAGCTTAAATAAACGTTGATAAATTTTAAATAAATATTATATGAACAATAGACTATGAGAGATTCTTTGTAAAATGAAAGGTAATAGTTATTTAATGACGAATGAAACTCTTACAAGAGTTTATAAAACAACGTATACGTAAATTTATATCGCAATTTTTACATTCGAGATCGCGTAAGATCAAACGATTATTAAACGAGAATAAAATAACTGCAGCAAAATTGCAATTTCATATGTACCAAGAGGATAAAAACCGTGATTCACGAAGGAGCGTAAGAACACGCAGAACTCCCCTAATCTCCATTACCAAACGCTTCTGTATAATGACATAATTGTTATTAACGATAACAACGAACGTTTTCAGCGCTCTACGTACTCTATCCGTATCTGACGATACATATGAGGGAGCTTGGCATAAACGTGGAGGAAACCGCCATAATGAGTGCCATTACGCCGGTGATGGCAATGGTGATGCCACCTTTGGCTGGAATGTTCGCCGATCGCGTGGGAAATTTCAAAGTAAAAAAAAAAACCCCTATTGAATTCTATCTTTTTCTATTAAGACGAGTATTTTACATTCTAACGAGTGCTTTCACGTTTAATTAATTTTATTTTATCTCGTCGTAATCGCTCTATCACCAGTTCAATTGCTACTGTATTATTATTTGATTGTCGGTACTGTTATTTTCCTGTCATTTTATTACTCAATTATCCTCGTATTATTTTATTATTAATTTAGTTATTTTTTCTATTCTTTTATTATTGACACAATTATTTTCCTATTATTTTATTATCGACTCAATTATTTTCCTATTATTTTATTATTGATTCAATTATTTTCCCATATATTAACCCTTTGCACTCGACTGGCGACACTGCGGCGCCATTGAAGTTACTATAATACATTCCAAAATTATTTTCAATAGACATTGTCGAAGCTTAGATTTAAATATTGTTAAAGGTATAACTATCATATGAGTTATGCGAGACTTAATTTCACATGCATAAAATAAATATTGTTACATAAAATGGAGGCACTGGAAGCCAGAAAAATTATTTCAGATTTGCAGTTGAAATGGCTTCGAGTGCGAGGGGTTAAATTGAATTATTTAACATAGACGAAAGCAATTAATACGGACGGTGTAATTCGGACAGATTTTATTGTCGCTGTTCTCGTCGTTCGGCGGGCTCGCGGCGTTGCTGTTGCTCCTCGTGCCGATCGGCAGGATAACCGTGGAATTTCCGAACCGAGTCGTTATGGACCTCGGCTGCGCAGGGAATAACGGGCTGCTTTACACGATGAGCCAGAGCCATCCTTGCGAGACGAAACTGCAAGAGAAGATCTCCGCCAGGCTGGAAAGTTGCGGGTAGGTTTCGACGCGGGTTTCGCGTCCTCGCTAATTATTAACTAGACTTCGCGAACACGCGTCTTGACATAACCTTGGCAAAAAATATTTTATTATACTTAAACAAGCACGAGTATAAAAAAAGAATAACAGAAACTATATTATATTATTCTATACTATATTATACTGTATTATATTATTATATA